>NC_135417.1:28797558-29097558 GCF_051991245.1 Festucalex cinctus
CTTCTCCTTTGCGTTGAGAGGAGCCAACTGAGGTGGCTCGGGCATCTGGTTGGGATGCCTCCCTGGAGAGGTGTCCCGGGCATGTCCCACCGGCGTGGGCCCCGGGGATGACCCAGGACACACTGGAGAGACCATGTCTCTCGGTTGGCCTGGGAACGCCTTGGCATAATACCGGTGGAGCTGGTTGAAGTGGCTGGTGAGAGGGAGGTCTGGGTTTCCCTCCTATAGCTGCTTCCCCCGCGAACCGACCTCGGTTAAGTGGCAGAAGATGGATGGATGGATGGATCTTGCACATGGATATTGTTTTTCGTTCCTCAAAATTTTGATTCCCCCACCTTCAAAGATTGTTGAAAACAAAGCAAATTGCAAAGATGGAAAATTCCCACTAGGAAAGAGACATCTAAAACTCACATTGTTTGAATGGAAAAGTAAATATTTGTTTTTTTTATGATTTATTGATGTCAACTTTCCCAACATTTAAAATGTTTAATTGAAATGTATAAAGGTTCATTTTTGTTTCTCCAAGTTTGAATTAATGGCGTTGACATATGCTTTTCATTTTTCTGTATTAAAGCGGGGTTAAATCGGATATTGATTTTTGGTTGGAAAAATGCTGCGATTGGCTGGCAACCAGTCCAGAGTGTCTCCCGCTTACTGCCCAGAGCCAGCTGAGATAGGATCCAGCACTCCCCGCGACCCTTGTGAGGAATAAGCGGTCAGGAAAATGGATGGATGGATGGTTGAAAAATGTGGATTTAATTTTAAGGCCATACCGTCTATTCTTAGGATTGTCAGTTAGTGACAGTCGTTAGTGACAGCACTACTTGAAACAAATAATGGGAAAACCAGTTCAAATAATTGTCGCTATCTGCTACCTTCACACTAACAATCATTTAGGAAAGGTATTTTGGGTTACTGAATTTTCTGTGTGTTTGTGTCCAGGTGGGCAGCAGAGTGGACTTCCAGTGCCAACAGGGACACATCCTGCAGGGATCCATAACCCGCCTCTGTTTACCAGATCTCACATGGACTGGCACCCCGCCTACCTGTATTCGTAAGTCCTTATGCTGCATGCTCCTGAAAGACAACTTAAAGCCTTTGTAGCAACTATTAAAATAATAATAAGCAACTTTTTGTGGCTTTAAGACTCCCTCCATAGGATATGCTCACCCCTCTGCATGCAAGACTCCAAATGAGAGGCGCTAGTTGAATTCACCACTAGCTAATGTTTGAGTATACTATGTACTTGATTCAGTTGTTGCCTAAAAAGTTTCAACCTACACCTGTTGTCCTCGCATTCATCTGTTAGAACAACATCTGAATTCCTGCCATTGTGAAATGGGTCCAAGCAGGCGTTGCCAGGCCAACCTCTTGTGGAAGCCGTGATGTAATCCATTTATCTGGAAGGCATCCTTTTCAGATAGAGCCTCTGTTACTGAAACAATCTTACTACTGTCACCATTTGACTATGCACAAACAGTGAATGTAGTAAGAGCTGTGTGGTGCTAAGGGGTTTCATATGATACGTAATCTTGATGTGGTAACGCCCACTTAAATTCCCTGAAGACATCTGTGCTGAGGTAGCAGATACATTGTAATGCCTACATTTCCTTTTCTGCATAATTTAGTGTACGTGTGCGTGTGTTGGTGTGCGTGCGGGCGTGTGTGTGTGTGTGTGTGTGTGTGGGGGGGGGGGGTTCTTTAATCTGCTTGCATTTATGTTATGGATTTACTGACGTGTTTAGCACCATCTGACCTTAACCCTGTAGTAGTAGGATGAGTGTTTTTGCCATTATGAGAACTTAAGTATTTGGTCACATATCAGATAAATCCATCCATTTTCTTAACCGCTTTCTCCTCACAAGGGTCGCGGGGGGTGCTGGAGCCTATCCCTGCAGGCCAGTAGGCGGGGTATACCCTGAACTGGTTGCCAGCCAATCGCAGTACCTGATAAATTTTATTTTTATTTTTTTTATTTTTTTTTTTAAGATAAATTTTATTTTTAAATGTATACAATTATTTCTGTAGTCTATCATTGAACATTGGTTACTTGTTGTAATGAATAACTAGTTTGCGTTGTCGCACAATTGCTTCACCGTAATCACGGAACATCTGCGTAGATGAACGCCAGATTGTGGGCGTTGCAAAGGTTGCTCTCATGCAGCCTTCGGTCGGGCCCCATCTCCATGAATACGAGGGCAAAATGTGAAGGCTGTATTAGAGGGCCGCATGATTTTGGTCACAGCGTGCTGTCGAGTCACGCAGGAAGTGACGTCGTGCGACCGACGAATTGGCCTTCGGAGGACCCTGGAGCCTCCACACTGGGAGGGATGGTTGGTCTTCTCCTGCGGGCGGGCGGTTGTTGGAGCTGTGGCTCGCTTTAGTCTGTATGGAGCGGGCTGCAGTCACTGTGTGCTGGAGGTCTCTGGGATGGCATTCCTCCCTGTGGTGGTTGGCCGTTATCCCTCTCAGTGTGGGTGAACTCCTTCTGGGTGGCTTTCCTCACTGGGTTCTTCTGTGCCCCGCCATGTTGTGGTTTGCATGTGTTTCTGTGGGTACGATCATGGGGATAGGGGGTGGGGGTTTGGGGGGGCTTTTTCTTTTTATTGTCTTATGGATGTTTTAATTGTTCAGCACTTTGAGTTGCATTTGAATGTATGAAAGGTGCTACTTCAATAAAGTTTGATTTGACCCAGCCTTGTGAATTTGGACAGTTTTACTTTCTGATTTACTTGCTTGGTGCTTGTTGGAACACTCTAAAGTGATTTGCACACTTCGCAGGGCCAAATTCAAATAGTCTTTTAGCAGGGTTGGGGCCTCCAGGTCCAGCAGAGTAAAAACCCTCCACAGATTTGCTTTAGCCACAGTGCTTCTACTAAACTGGCAGGTAAACAAGCTCATAGAAGCACCTGTGACTAAAGTCAAACTGTTTCAGGGTTTGTTCTCTCTGCATCTGGATTCCCCAACTCTTGTATGCCTTTGGCGTATCTTCTCAGAGCAAAATTAAATCTGTTACAAGCTTTGAAGAAAAAAGTAGAAAATTGTGATGAAGCGCAATTAATTACAGAAAATTGTGAGATTAATTAAAATATTGTAATCGTTTGACAGTACTAAAAAAATCAAACCATATTTTAATTATTTTAATAATTTATATATATATATATATATATATATATATATATATATATATATATATATATATATATATATATATATATATATATATATATATATATATATCACAGGGTTTCTGTGCGTGCACTCATTTTTTGCCATCATCTGCCTGCCCTCCAGCTCATTCATGCAAGCAACCGCCCAGCCCAGCCAACTCTGATGTGGTGGGCCTGGACCTGGCCTCCTATGGTTATACTTTGGTATACACCTGTCAGCCAGGATACTTCCTTTCCGGGGGTTCAGAGCACCGCTTCTGCCGCTCCGATGGCAGCTGGACTGGCAAGGTGCCAGTATGCAGAGGTACGTTACTTCAAGTTGTGCAATGCCAGATGATAAAGACGATGCCATTGAGTAGATGGAAGTAGAGAAAACCATGTGTTACGTTATGTTTATCAGCGATGAGTATATACTAGGGTTTACATGATCAGGATTTTTGAGGCCATAACTAAAGAAAACACCCACTTTCCCTGAGACCTCCATGCTTGCAGGATAGTGATAAACATAGACTTTATCAAAAAATATTGTGTCCAAGTGAATAGCTGCTCGCAGCTCTAGTTATTATTAGGGCCCGAGCAGCGAACGCTGCGAGATCCCTCTTTTTTTTGTAAGAATTCTTCTTCTTCTTCTTCTTCTTCTTCTTCTTCTCCGTAAACGATCACATTTTTGAGGGCCTAAACACTTACGAAAACTCACCAAACTTTGCAATCTCTTCGGGCCCGGCGAAAAATTTGATATTATGAAGTTGTCATAACAACGCAACTCTATAGCGCCCCCTAGCGTAGAAAAATAAAAACCAATCCCGGCCCGTTTGACCTAGAGCTACGAAAATTGGCAGGCACGTGTAGCACCCCGAGACGCACAAAAAAAGTCAGTGGAAGCCATTTCCTAAAATGTACAGGAAGTGAGCTATGAATTTTTGAATGTCCAATTTTGGCCCATTTTGGCACATTCACTGTGGTCATACTTTTTCCCCCTTTGCAAACATTTTTCATCCAGTTGACTTCAAACTTGCCATGTATCATCTCAAGACCCGAGACAACTGGGCAGAAAATCTTTTTGAAATACTATATGACGGGGGCGGGGCATCAAATATTGCCTTTAAAATTTCATTTGTCCAGAAAGACAAAATCCTGAATAACTTCCATGTACAAGCTCCAAAAAATCTCAAACTTCTCATGCAACTTGATAGTCACGGCCTGAAAACATATATATGATAAAATTCTGTTCTATATGTAGCGCCACCTAGTGGTGACAATAAATGTCATACTTTATGTTTTTAGCTACTTTGCCAAGCTCTTTGAAGGGATCCAGTTGAAAATTGGTCAGAAAAGCATTAAGATGTTGATGCCCCACACCAAATATTGCAACTTTTCGCCAAAGGGCGTGGCTGCTACGGTGCCGCAAAGATTGGTAATTTTCCATGGCAATAAAAGCTGCTTTAACTTGACCCAGATGATCCTATCTTCTCAAAGTTTCACACATTTGATGAGAGTCCAGCCCTTAAGACATCTACGAACTTATATTTCATCTTACTGATAGCGCCACCTACTGGCAATTTTTTTTCTTACGATTTTTCTTCAATGTTTTTCTCCAACCACATTAACTGCACCGACCTCATATTTGCTCAGATGAGGGTTTCGGCCTTCATGATGTCACAACACCAAGTTTGTGAATTACCCCACATACATTATTTTGTACAAAATTTGTAAACTCATTGTAAGTGTGATAACTAAGTCATTTATAAATATTCTTTTACTTTCCACCACTCAAAATGTTCACTGGCATCAGACCGATTCAAACATATGTACTTTTTTATTTATTTTTATTTATTTTTGATAGCCTCTATGGACAATAAAAACAACATTGTGCAATGACTACGAGCGATGATGTGAATATATCCTTTTACAAAAAATACCAATCAGGGCAACTCATTGCCTAAAAATAAAAAAAAGGACGCTGATTTTTGCAGATCTGAACATTCACCAAAACTAGAGATAGACCGATATGCTTTTTTCAGGGCCGATACCGATTCCGATTATCGGTAGTCAAGGAGGCAGATAACCGATATTTGAAGCTGATATTCATTTGCAGTAAAAGTTAAAATGTTGGCACCAAATTTTTGAATAATGCAAACCCTAACCGTTCTTTACAATGGATTCTCACACTGCACTTTTCATTTTACATCCTTCTATCTGCAATAAGACGTTGGTGGCGGGGGGAGTTAAATGTGGGGGCCAATGTGACATTACCTTTTATAGCATTTGGGATACTTGTAGTTTTATTCTATAAATGTTATATTTTTATATTTTGAAGTAATAGGAGGAACCCTGTCATTCAAAATGTGCATCAGCTGTGGCATTACTTATTACTACAGCAAAAAAAAATAAAAAAAATTCCATGAGAAAAACTATTCATCCCTGAACACCATACAGTTCTTGTAGACCTTATTATAATTATTGTTATTGTTACCATATAGACAGTTTTGATAAGCTGAGGATCTTAAATCGAGAACAGCAATATCATGCTACTCCTCTCTACAAGAGAACTGTCAAAAGACACTTCATCATGTAGTTTAGTGCCACTTAGGATGCCCCAATCAACGCAGAAAAGGGTAGAGTAAAATAACTTGGTTATAATAATAGTAAGAATAACTTGGTTAAACAGACATTGTTGCGGTGGACCGCTGCCACTTTCTGCTGTTTAATGTGTTTTACACTTATAGACACGTGTGTATATGGGCCCACTATTCTCTCACTACTGTACTGTACTGTATCACTTAATGGCACAGATGTACTTGTCTAAATAATAACTGGGCTGCAACATTGCTAATTCACATTAACAAGCACTGTCTTAGCTGTCCACATGAATAGTTACTAACACACGAGAAAGTTATACAACACACCAAACATGGGCTCATTATTCAAAGTATGAGGCACGTAACGAAATTACATCACTGAACATTAATTGCAGCCGACTACGGCCGTAGATGTTACATATTAATAGCATCCATTGATAGCATAATGTCCCAACTCACAGCAAACATGACGTGAAAAGAGAGACAAAACGAGCAAATAAGCACACTATACTTTATTGCACTTCTCTACTAATGCCAAACATACGGAAGAGAACACGTTCGTGTAGTTAAACGGTGTTTGAGACACTTAATTAGTTACGGAGCGGACTTTAACGAGGTGCACAACGAGCTGTCAATCAAATCGACGTCGAAGCTTAAGGCACACAATGGCAAACCAGTGCGACAAATAAACACAATATAAAGTAACTAAACGCTATTTAGTGTCACTGTGGCATCTCACTGCATAATAACCGCTATGCAACAAGTAGTGGACGTGACCCAGAATGCAATGTGTGCGTCACGAGAGGTAAATATAATGACATTACTCTACTCTTAACATGGAACTAGACAATATAATAATGACAACTGTTAATATTTGGAACCTTTCTAACAAACATTGTTTACTTAATTAAGTGAAAATGTGTGTGATTCCCTCCCCGAGTAGTTCAACTAGCGAATTAGCTACTGGGTGTTAGCCTACATGCTAAGCTGAACACACCACTGTTAGCTAGCGGGGATTCAATGCAAGGCAATGCAGCTCCATTCATATAGTGCATTTAATACACAACATAATTCAATGTGTTTAGCTTATCATGGTGAAACGATCGGCGGAGTCTCTTCTCTTTTAACTTACCTTCGAAGCATGTGTCTGTCGCGTTGTGTCCGTGGGTGCGTGTGTGACCGGCTACTGTGATACAGGCATACACTACTGATTGGTTCTGGCTCTTGCACGGCTAACCAATCAAATGCTGCTATGGGCGTTACATTGCTGGAGTGGGACTCCATAACAGACAGAGACGCTCTGGGCTGCATTCGAAGCGAAAAGACGGAGTTTTAAATGGATCGCTCATATCGGCCGTCAGATTAATAAAACAGACCGATACCGATATGTACCAATATGTCAAATATCGGCCCCGATTATCGGCCCGACCGATTATCGGTCTATCTCTAACCAAAACCCATTGAGCTTGACACACTCATCACATCTGGCAAAAAATATTCCACATGTAAAGGTTTATTATGCCATTTTCAAAGAAATGATGCTTCTAATGTGCCATTACCCCAACGTGCCAGTACCACAACGTGCAAGTACCCCAACGTGGCCCGGGCTGCGAGGGCCCTTTATCGCTGCTCGCAACTCTCGTTATTATTATAATTCTTTCATCTCAACTAAACTCAACTTTATTTTATAAAGCGCTTTACAAACAGGCATTGCTGTTTAAAAGGTGCTATACATAAACATAAATATCGGTTGTGCAGTAAAGAATAAGGTAACAAATCAAGAACAAAGCAAACATTTTGAAGTGCGTATACAAAGTTGTTGTTTTTTTCCGAGTAAATACATTTTACATCAGTAAATTAATAAGCGGTAGGCGAGTGACTAAATAAATAAATAAATTCATAAATAAGTAGACTAAACATCAAACTCATACACACCACAAAACACCAAGAACAAGTCTCATGGTGCGCCAAAAGCCAAAGAAAACAGATGTGTTTTAAGACGTGTTTTAAAAGAGGATAAAGAGGGGGATTGCCTAATATTTAGTGGTTGGTTGTTCCAAAGGGAGGGACCGGCAACAGCAAAGGCTCGATCTCCTCTAAGCCTCCGCTTAGCCCTCGGTACCTCCAATTGAGTCTGGTCTGCTGACCTGAGGCACCGGGCAGGTGTGTCAGGGTGCAAGAGCTCGGCGAGATAAGGTGGGGCAAGACCATTGAGAGATTTGAAAACAAATAGAAGAATCTTAAAGTGGAGTCTAAATTTCATGGGCAGCCAGTGAAGAGAGGCCAGGATAGGGGTTATGTGTTCCCTCTTACGGGCACCAGTAAGGATACGAGCTGCAGCATTTTGGACAAGCTGGAGACGCTGGAGGGAGGACTGGCTGATTCCAAAATAAAGTGCATTACAGTAATCCAGCCGAGATGTAACAAAGCTATGGATTGCCATTTCCAAGTGCTGCTGAGATTGGAGATTTTTTACCTTTGCCAGCTGCCTAAGATGAAAAAAGCTGGATTTGACAACAGCGGCAATTTGCCGGTCCTTTTTAAAGTCACTATCCATCTCGACACCCAGGTTTGAGGTCTGTTGGCTTTATTAGATAGTGTGCCAGAGGACCCAAGTCGGCAGGATGAGAAGAGCCGCTGGGACCAAAGACCATAACTTCTGTTTTCTTCTCATTGAAGTTCAAGAAATTTAAAGCCATCCAGGCTTTGATTTCTTCCAGACAGGACCAAAGAGGCCTCAATGAGAAAGCGTCCTTTTTACTAAGCGGGATATAGATCTGACTGCCATCTGCATAGCAGTGAAAAGAGATCCCATGTTTTCTAAGGATGGAGCCCAAAGACAGTAAATATAATGAGAACAGTATGGGCCCCAATACAGAACCTTGTGGATCACCATATGACAGTGGGGCGGTGTGGGACTCGGCGCACCCAAGGTGAACACAGAATGTTCTGTCGGCCAAATAGGATCGAAACCACTCAAGAGCACTACCAACAATGCCCACCTGGTGCTGTAAACGAGCCAACAGAATATTGTGGTCCACTGTATGAAACGCTACATATACATAGTCTCCAGTGTCATTTGCTAGGAGGATGTCATTAAAAACTCGTAACAGGGCTGACTCTATGCTATGCATTTTCTTAAAACCTGACTGGAAAACCTCCAAGATGTTATTTTCCTCCAAGAAAGTGCTTAGTTGCATGTGTACCACTTTCTCCAGAATTTTTTAGATAAAAGGCAGTTTGGAAAAGGGCCTAAAATTTGACAGCACACATTGCATTTTCTAGTTTTACATTAATAATTCATGATCTTCATCTGTGTGGGGAAAAAAAGTTTCATTTATGCTTTCTCAGTGGCGCTCCTGCGCTCATGAGCAAAAAGGGCGACAGGGAGAGGAGAATTTTTTTTTTGGGATCCTCAAAAGCTGTTCCGGCGAGTGCTGCTAATTCACGGATTTACATATATTATGGAAGCCCTGCACTCATCACATCACCAGTCCACCCAAAATCCAGTATTATTTAGATCTGTGCTTCATACGTCATTCAAGTCGCCGGCTGTAAACATCATGCTACCTAGCCCGATGCTAGCCGACCCAAACGCGTGTACAACCATAGCTCTTTAGTTAAGAAAATAAAATGAAAACACTACTATGCTGTTCTTTTTTTTTTTTGAAATTATCTTTTTATTGAGAGATTACAGAGATTTACAATAATAACACAGGAATAATAATGAAATAACACAATTAACAAAAAGAAACGGGGAGCACAATTAACCTATTTCACCTACCCAGCGTTCAAAGAAGAAAAGATAGGAATAAAGATCGAAGATCCTTACAACCTAATATTGCGTCAGTTGAAATCCGACCTTGTTGGTTTCACATACTCAGTCCACTTGGACCACATCCGGTAAAATTTGTCTAAGTCAACCCTGAGGCAATATGACAGTTTTTCCATGACATATATATCATGCACAATGTTTATCCATTCTTCCACAGTTGGCGGAACCACCTTCAACCATTTTCTTGTAATAGATTTCTTACTGGCCGCTATGAGTATATTAAACAGTTTCCTGTCACTCATAGACCAGCTGTCCTTTTTCAAGTCGCATAGGTACATACATTCTTGCTTAAAGGGAATTGTCTCACCAAATACATTCTCAATGTGTGCATGTACTTCTCTCCAGTAGGGTTCAATAACCTGGCAGGACCAAAAAATATGAGAGTGGTTCGCTCCATTTGCCCCACAGTCTCTCCAACAGGCATCTCCAGTACCCCGGTATCTTTTTTTGGATCGGTGTAATAAAAACTCTCATAACATTCTTCCAGCAGAATTCCCGCCAAATATTCGACCCAGTTGTATTCCATTGCCAGTGACAGATCCTCTCCCATGATCTACTATCAATCACAACATTCCCTTCCTTTTCCCATTTCCGCTTTACGTAATCTGTGTTTTCCACCTTTGATGATCTTATGCTCTTATACAATTTAGAAACAATCTTCTCATAAGTAGTAGATTGCAGTAATTGTATAACCTCCTGTAACAGTCCTGGTTTTTGTAGTTTCATCTTGTCTTTTAAGGTTTGATTGAAATAGTGCCTGACCTGTAAGTATCTATAAAAATCATCTTTTTCTAACCCATGTTTATCTCTCAGAAATTCAAAACTTCGGAGTTCTCCCTTATGGACAAGTGAATGATATGTGGTCAGGCCTTTGGAAATCCATGTTTTAAATCTACCATCATTCTTATTTGGTGTAAAATCCGTATCATATGCGCACCATCTCAATATCCTCAAGGTGTCTCCCAATTTACATAACTTTCCCACTTCTTGCCAGATTTTCAAGTGAAAAGTTGTCCATGAGTCATCGATAATCTGTTCCTTCATTAACGTGTTATCGGCCATTAGTGCAGCTATAGGGGTACTCCCCACTACTGTTCCCTCTATTGTTTTCCATCCCGCAGTGTAATCTGACAAACATAGGCAGATTAATGGTTTAAGATGGGCTGCATAGTAGTAGTCTTGTATGCATGGAAGTGACAACCCCCCCCCTTTCTTTACTCAATTGCAATGTTTTATATTTAATTCTAGCTCTGTGTCCTTGCCATAAATACCCTGAAATTAATCTGTCCCACTCATTGAACTGCTTTGGTGATATTGTAATTGGTAGACATTGAAATAAATAAAGCAAACGGGGTAGCACGTTCATCCTTATTGAATCAATCCTTGAGCTCAGACTCAAAAATGGAATAATACTCCACCTTTGTAAATCTGACTTAAGTTTCACATTTAACTGACCAAAGTTGAGATCAAACAGTTTGGCAAAGTCTTTTGGTAGTGTGACTCCCAGGTATTTGATCGAATCCGCCTCCCAATTCCAATCAAATTTGTTCTTCATTTCTGGCGGTGGGTCATAGTTGAATGTGACCACCTGAGTCTTGTGAATGTTGATTTTAAATCCTGTCAGTGTACCGTATTCTTTTAAGATGTCCATCAAATTTGGAAGTGTCTGTGTTGGATATGTAATGTATAGCAGTAAGTCATCTGCAAATAGAGACAGTTTTTGCTCCTCCGAAGCCATTTTCACCCCTTTCACGTCTCGTCTTTGTCTAATCCATTGACTCAATGGCTCAATAAACAGTGCAAAGAGTAGTGGTGAGGCGCAACAGCCCTGTCTCGTACCCCTCTCCAGGATGAAAGGGTGGGTAAGGTCCCCATTGATCTTGATTCTGGCAGAAGGAGAATCGTATAATGCAGTAAAAACGTCAATCAGGTTGGATTGGAAGCCAAATTTCGCAAGTACTTTATATAAGAAAGACCAATTTACCGAGTCGAATGCCTTCTCTGCATCTAAACTTAGTATCAGCGTCTGCAATTTTTGTTCAGTAACATGTCTTATTATGTGTAGCGTTTTCCTAATATTGTTTTGAGTTTGTCTAAGTCTAATGAAACCTGTCTGGTCCAAATGGATCAAGTCCGGTAATATTACCTCTATCCTTCTTGCCATTATAGAAGTAAATAGTTTATAATCAGTATTTAAAAGACTAATCGGACGGTAACTCCCACATTCTAGCTTATCCTTCCCTTCCTTGGGAATAATCGTTATCATTGCGTCCTTCCATGAAGCGGGGATTACCTTCCTTTCCAAAACCCAGTTAAATGTCTTTTCAAGCGTTGGTATAAGCTGTTCCTGCATAGTTCGGTACCATTCCGAGCTATAACCATCTGTTCCTGGAGATTTCCCTCTTTTTAACTTACCTATTGCTAATTTAATTTCGTTTTCTGTTATTTTTGTCATTAATTTGTCATTTTGAGCCTCTGTAACCTTTGGTAGCTGTAATTGGGACAGGAAAGACTCGATCTGGGCATCATTCCCAGTTTGATATTGAGAGTATAGTGTTTTATAGTAATCATAAAAGCATTGTTTAATTTTCTCCAGACTTGTTTCTATTGCCTTTGTTCTCGGATTTCTTATTTTGTATATAGTCCTTTCTGCTTGTTGTTTCCTTAATCTATATGACAAAAGTCTCAATGATTTCCCTCCTGCCTCATAATATTGCTGTTTTGTAAAAATAAGTTTTTTTTGTACTTCTTGTGTGTTTAAATCGTCTAGTTCTTTCTTCAGATTTATTATTTCCAATTTAATTTCGTCCTTTGAACCCTTTGAATGTTCTTTTTGGAGTATTTTCAATTTACTCTCTATAATTTTCAGTCTTTCCTGTCTCATTTTTTTTCACGGGATGAAATGGCTATAATTCTACCCCTTATCACTGCTTTTAGTGCATCCCATAGTATTGGCGGTGTCACCTCATCATTATCATTATATTTCAAATATTCACTAATTTCTTCTTTTAAAATGTTCTTAATTTTCTCGTTATTCAATATATTCGTATTTAACCTCCATAATGTAGATCTATTTTTATTGCCAAGGCGGACAGACAGGTAAATATGGCCATGATCTGATAGGGTAGATGGGCCAATTTCGTAGCCCGCCACCCTATACAGATCCTTTTTAAACATGAAAAAGCAATCAATTCGAGAGTAGACATGATGTGCAGGTGAGTAATGTGTATATTCTCGGTTAATCGGGTTCTTATCTCTCCATACATCAACAATTCCCATTTCATTCATAAGTGTATTAATCTTCTTTGCAATATTCCTTGCTTCAGATCTCCCATTTGATGAATCAAATTTTGGGTTCAGTTTAATATTGAAGTCCCCCCCACAAATCAATGTCCCCTTACTGTTAGTTATCATTATATCAAATATTTGTTTATAAAAGATCCAGTCGCTTCCAGGTGGTACATACACATTAAAAAGGCTTATCAAGTTGCCTTCTATTTTACCGGTTATGTGAACAAACCTACCTTCTTTATCTTTATATTCTGTTACATGTTCGTAGTTTACTGCGCTGGATATCAGGATCGCAACCCCTCTCCTTCTGCCAGACTCATGAGAAGAGAAGTAAATGTGCTTAAATCCCAATTTGTTCAGCTTAGCATGCTCAGAATCACTAAGGTGTGTTTCCTGCAGGAAAGCTATTTGGACATTATCTTTTTTTAGTTTCGATAGGATTTTTTGTCCTCTTTATTGGGTTGTGTACACCATTAATATTGAATGACGCTATTTTTATTGGTCTATGCTCCATCTTTGAATGCTCCCTTATACATTCTCATCAAACTATTGTGCTCCCAAACTCCCTCCAGAACCCGTGGAGGTATAAAAGAAAAAACAAATAAGAAAACAAAAACATGTTTAAACCAAAACAAACTTTTTAACTTCCAATGTAGGGGTCTCTGAACTAGACCCTGTTGAGCCTCCGTGATGGGCTCCAAAGGAGCGATCTCCCCCCAACGTATGGAGGGAGAGGCCCCTTTCAGCATTGATTGCGTGTTCAGGCAAAGAAAAGAAAACCCAACATGAACCTATTTAAATTCTAGTGTCTCTCTACCATTAAATTTTATCAACGTTACCAGTCGGCAGTCTGTTGAATTAGTTGTCCTTGGTGGTGGTGGTGGGCGGGGGGTGTCAGCTCTCAACCGGTGCAGGTGTTGGTCTCCTGAAGTGGTGGTGCTGATGGTGGGGATGGGGGTCAGCCTTCAGCCGGTGCGGGTGTTGGTCTCCTGAAGGCTCTGAGCTTCTCCTTGTAGCCAGTTCCATTTCTTGTTTTGAGGGTGTCTTTCGTCGTCCGTCTGCCTGCTTGTCTCCAAGTTAGTCGCTGTATCCGCTCCATCAGTGTCTCAGGGGGTCTGATGACCGTCACGTTGTATCCTCTTCCTGACATGTCTTCGGTTGCCTCTTCAATGGTGTCATATGTTTTGGTCCCATCCTTGTATCTGACTCTCAGTCTAGCAGGGAAGAGGGTCTGAAATGCGATGTGATCTTCCTTCAGAGCCTTTCGAACCTCAGCGAACTGACGTCGTTTTTTTAGGACCAACGGTGGATAGTCATTATCGAGGTTAATGTGCTTCTCCTGCCATGTAAATCCTCTCCCCTGCCAGGCTTTTCGAAGCAGCGTCTCTTTAGTCAGGAAGCTCAGAAACTTAACAATAATGGAACGCGGTGGCGCTTGGTCCGGTGGTTGCGGCCCAGCTGACCTGTGCGCCCTTTCAATCTTCAAATCCAGGTCACTCTCCGGCACGTCAAGTCCTTCCCTTAGTAGCTTTTCCACAAACATAACCATGGTCGGTGAGTCTGCCTCGGCACCTTCCGGAACTCCATAAATCCTCAGATTCTCACGCCGGGAGCGACCTCCAAATCCAGCAGTTTATCTTCCATGTTTGCGTGTAGCTTTAGCATTTCTGCTACCACTACTTCTGTGTTTTGGGCCCTCTCCTCCACTTTTCCGATTCTCTCTTCAGCTTTGTCAAGTCAAGACCTGCAACATTTAAAATACATAAAAGAAAGAATGAGAAGACACAAGGATTTGATTACTCGCGAGGAGAAGCTGACAGAGAGTTGTGCGCAGATCACAAGCTCCCAGCCCCTTCTGACACAACTCCCTACTTCTCCTCTTTTATTTGGGATTCCCTAACAGACACAATAGGCCATACACTTGCCTCTAAGGGAAATAGGAAATAACAGCAATGTGATAAGCAACTCCAGCAGTCGTAAAATACAGAGGACATCCTTTAACCATAAACTTTTACAACCACTAATCCTGGAAGTCTGTTGTTCTTCATTCCCGCATTCCAGGTGTCTTCAGGTTGAATACACATGCAGCAGCTACAAACTCATAGTGAAATACTGAATACACAGTGAAATACTAAATACATAGTTTACAACTAACTCTAGGTAATGAAAGAGAAAATATGAAATAACATATACATAATAACCCTAACATTCCCCCCTGTTTATTATATATTTGCTCAAAGTCTCATATCACCTATGAGTTACTTCAATTAGATTTTCAACTGCAGGATCATATTTATGAAAACAAATACATTTACACTCAGAGGTAATGTTAATCTTTAGTCATAGTCGGCTGGATCTGAAAATAACTCAAGCATATCATAATGTATATTATCCAATGTTTAAAATCCAGTGTACGCAATGTCCAATGTTTCTGTATGTAATTCTCAGCATTAATAATTCAACCAGCTGTCTCTCTCCCTCTTCAAGATGGCCACAAAAACAAACATCAAAATCAAAAAGACAGCCCCAACTGTCTGATCGCATCTTACTCTCCATTTGATTCAGGAAAGGGACTCGTCTCCTTGAATTGTCCCTTCTGACACATCATGCATAGTAGACAGGCCCTGGACTTCACAGCGGTTGGGGGAACTTTGAGGGTAGCAAACAATGTGCTCCCAAAGTCTTCACTGACTTACTTGGTCAGACTTTTCACAGCGAGTCAAGCTGCTTGTTTCTCCTCTGACCTCACTTCAGTCAGGCTTCGCTCCGCAACCTGGCAAGCTGTTAGTCAATGGTACCTGTTTTGTGCCATGTGATAGGTGAATCTAGGAGAGTCGTTCAGCGATCTTCACAACCTTCGGGGCCAACAACACTTACAAGGGCCTTCCCACCTTAGGCTGGACCTTTAATCAAAGTCAGTCACTACCCTTGATGGGAGGCTTGCCTTCCTGCTGAGATAGAGAGTCATCTGGCATTTGATTAAACATTTTCACTTCCTTATCATTTAAACAATCTTCTCATATAGTCACTTGAATAAATTTCTTTCATCTGTACGGCTTAACAGGTTATTACAATAGGCAAATTTAAATGGTCTACCAGACGAAATTTCAAACGAGCTTAACTGTCTTGTTCCTTTTACAATTTCCCAAATTACTTAATCATCAATTATCTTATCTCCATGCTTTGATCATGTATTTTTCTCTCTTTTCTCTTTTCCCTTAACAATGTAACATATAAAGTGACTTTCATTCATTACTCCAAATAACTAGTACGTCATATAGAGACATGATCTGTTCACACAATGCTTCTGCCATAATAATAACATCCAGTTGTTTTTCTGGAACAATTTCAACTCATTGTTAAATTTTTTAAGACCATCAATCAGTACTTGTTAATATTGACATTGTCTTACTTTTTGTTCAATTCCATAAAATCCATAGCCACTAACAGAAATCCCAGAATATTAGAAACATCAATTCCATGTATAACAAAATTCTAAAACAAAATTCCAAAAACATAAAAACTTAAAAAATTAAAAATATAAAATTTACATGCGGTATTGCAGCATTGTTACCAACTCCCCCCTTTTGAGACATCTTTATGGCTCACGACTCAAAATCATTGTCCAAGCCACTTCATATAATCTTATGCTGTATGCAATTTAAAATAATTTCACAATATTTACAAAAGGTTTTCATTTTTCCTTTTTTTTTTTTCTTTTCCACTACAGTGTTCCCTCGTATATCAGTGGGTTAACCTTCATACAGTCATTTTCCTCTTCCAAAAAATTACACAGTTGTACAAAAATCCACAAAATCAGCACCTTTTTTTCCTTTTTTAACAACTATGGAATTTAAAAACAATTGGGACCCTGTAGCCTTCATCGCTCTGGCCCTAATTTGCGAAAGAACACTGTAGTTTACATGTCTTGGACGGATAGAATTTTATAGTCTACCCATAGCATAGTAGTAGTCTGGCATTTCTTCAAAACTAATTGTATCATACTACATCTTGTATTGTTTACAACCATATAATCAAGTTTAAATGTAACACATCTTTCCCAAAGCCATATGTAGTTAATAATAAAGCCACCATGAATATCAATCATCTTGTAAACAATTAATATAAAATACTGGCTTAAATTCTACTTCATGCATTCTTAACAAAACTCATAACCATGTCAGCAATTAATTGTCTGTTCAAATGGCCTTCCAATATCTTCGTGAAGCCACTACTATCATTGTTCAATTTAAATCACAAACTGCATTTTTCACATTCATCTATCTATTCAAATTTGTCAAACATTGTCGTTGTTATCAGTATCTCAATTCAATTTCAGTAGTAACATTGCTAGCATAATTATCCACCCAATTCATGTATAATTGCACAGCCAAATCAACCTGTGGGTGTTTTCGTTTTAAAACAGCATAAATCACAAACATCAAAAGTTCATAACAGGTCACAATTTCACTCAGGAATTTAAATATCATTTTGTAATTTGTTTCAAATGTTAGGGCCGACAAAATAACTTTGTTTATCATTGGGTCTCCATCATAACCACTTTACAATCAAAACATCTAAACAACATCTAAATATTACACCCTTGTTGCACAAAAGTGTAATACACCTTTATTTACATCAATCTCCAATTTCTTCTTTCTTTTAAGTTGTTGCTGGTTTTCATTTCACAGCTCAATTTTCTATCATGCCATAAAAGAATTTTGTCCATGCAAGTCAAAATCTGACTTTCCAATGTACCCAAACAATTTCTAATTGCTTGAGAGGGTATTGTGGGACATTCACAATATCCTTGTAGTAATAATATATATATATATGTATGTATATTTCCCTTCCAGTGCAAATTTAGACCAGAATATACAATTTGGGTATACTGTTATAGTACTTATTCATTCCTCAAATTTTCATCAAGAATCCAAATGATCTAATAATGTATTTCCAGTTCGTATGTTTAGTATTTTCAATCAGCACACCTGCCCTTTGCGAGTCCTTAATCACTAGTCTAATTTATCTCCAATTCAGCATTTTACTCAAATAAATCATCTTTAGCATAGATGATATCTGATCTGTTTGCTCTGATTTCCACTTACTTACATGTTGTCAAGAAACCCAACATCAGAATGAATGAATGAATGATGAATTCATAAGGAAGCAGGTTAAACAGTTCTTCCTATTTAGTTTTAAAGAAAAACAAAAGTTCTGTCATCTCTATTTGTTCTGCCATAATTGTTATATGCAGTGTCACTGTATCAAACTCATCATCAGTTTACAGGTAGTCAGTCAACTGTGACACTCGTAGGTGTGGCATTGTTTTCGTTCTCACATTTATGCTCAGAGTGACATAGCTTATCATCTCCCTTCTTTACAATCAGTTCCCTCGCTTTTTGTAGTAAGGCGTCAGCTACCATTTAAGAATTTATTTAGGATATAGACTACGTCGTGAAAATGCAAAGATCCTACACCTTTCACATAGCGATATCCCTTTTTCTACTCAGCTTATCTTTTTATTACCATGTTGCCATCTAATGTAGACACCAAGACTAGGTCTAATCCAATTTAATATAATTCTGCTTACTGGTTTCGTTTCATCTTTGTTTCTTATGTTCACCTTGTTCAAATAAATGGCCGTTTTTCCACCAACAACAATTACCAGGGTAATAAAAATTCCTCATGGGGCATCCAAGTACTATCTCGGCAGCAGGGTCTCGCTAACCTAGGGTGGTTACTTTGAGGGGTCAGTATTTTTACAGCAGCTCGTCTCAATCAAACTCATTTAAATTAATTACAGAGAACTCTAAGACACTGTAAAAACACAATTCTAAATTCCCTGCTGAACTTTTACAACAACAAACTCACTTTACCCAGAACTCAAAGATCCTGGGCTTGTTGGTGGAAAAGCAACTATTAATAATTGTGCTCCTTTAAGAACATTCAAATTCAATTATAAATGCCATTTTTTCTTCTTAATCAAATACAAATCTCAGCTATTTATTTATTTTAAATAACTCACCACTAATAAAAGGTTTGCCTTCTAAACCATTTTAATAATCTTTTCCCTTCAATGCCTATTTTACGTCTCAGGTTCTGGTGAGGGAGAATTTGTTAGATTTCACACTCAATCACAGCAGGAGCTAAATCAGAATTCAATTAGGAAAACATTCCTCCGTGTAACTAATCTTTTATACAAACTTTAGGACTATATTCAAAACAACATTGTAAAGGCTCTTTCTTACAATTTTATGTTGTTCTCTCATCTGGATCTGCATAAGTCAAACCAAATCTATTAGTAAATATAAACACCACAGTAATGAATTTTTAGAACATTTAACTCCTAGTAAGTATTTTCAAATTCAGTCAATAAGGTTTAAATTACTTCCTGTCTTACTCTGTTAGAAAGTCATGAAGTCATTGCATTTCACTATAGAAGCTTCTACTATCAGTGTGATATCAAGGCCTTCCCCATTTGGCAATTTGACAAATGGTGCCATTACACACTTTACAATATAGTCATAGCTGAAAACCATCATTACTTACTTAATTCAAAGTTTCAAATTTCTTTAAACTAGTATTTAGTAGACTAGATTTGCATTATTTATCAAATAATCTATATCATTTGCCTTAACTTTATACACTCATTAGAGGGTTCATTACCATAATTTAAACATACTCTTCTAACCAAAGTCTGTAATCAAGAATTGATCTGCCTCTTTACATATAGGAATTTTCCACTTAGATCATAAATCTTTCACAGGAAGGAAAATTCATGTTCACAGAAAGTGGAGGAGGGTCACGCTCTCCTGGGTCAGACTGCACCTCCCCACTTCATGTCTTGTGCCAAATGTTTCTAATTTAATTACTCAGCCTTATTATCAGTTGTCTTCTGTGTAAACTTTTATTCGTACATTTTCATAGGCACAGTATAGTTTTAGTTTAAAAGTGACTTTTCTGTGGCCTGTTAGCTATCCTCTCTTTTGGAGCGCTTTTATTTTATTTTATTTTATAGCTTTTGCTTTTCCCTCAGAATGAGGTGTTTTATATCCATAAATACCTTAGAGGTCAATTCTTATCTCTGCGTCTGAGTCGTAATTTTACCACTCCCTGTCAATTTTTTAACTTATCTGGAAATCTATCCATTTTATTTAATTTTATCAACATTCAAACGTACAACCAACTATCAGAGATCCACAGCCACCTAATGTAGTGAGGTAGCATAATATTAGGTATAAAAATGTCTATATTGCTTAAAATTAAATCACTCCTCCACTACATTTCAAAAATAGTGATATTTGAAATCCGACTCAATATCTGTACCACTTAGTTATTTTCCCAATAATAACCAAAAATCTTCTCAGTTATTAAATTCAGTTCTAACACCTTCTTCTTCCGAAAGTTATTGATTTTTTTTTTTTAAAGAATCATTCACCTAAATAATCATCACAACTACACATTTTGCCTGTCATCTGATCACAATTTTTAATTGTCATTTAAACCTAGAATATAAATTGTATAATTGTGTAATCAATTACACAATCACGTTGCTTCCTATCACTGTCAATTTTCCATAGAAAATCATATTATTTCATATATATGACTAACACAGCAGTCCTTTACCGTTTTTTCTTTTCTAACTCCTCTAATCATTTTAAACTATCTATTTTATACTTTTGAGGGTAATTTCTTAACTCAGTGTCCTCTAACATTACACTTCCTTCCTGTCTTATCATCATCATCTACACCACCACAACTTGTTCTAAACACTTCACAAATCCCACTTACAATCATCCACTAATTCATCTTCTCTTTGTCCAGTTGTTCTAATTCTACCATAATCAATTCTACTTTCGTGTTTCTCTCTTACTTTTATCATTTCCCATGCTCAAATCAATCCAACAAAAAGGATTTTTTTTTTTTTCCTGTCAGAAGTTCAACAACTTGTCATCAATCACCTACTTAACTCACTCTCAAGCAATTAGCTTTACCATCCAAAAACAAAAATACACAATTTTCACCTGAGGACCAGGTGATGACCCCTTCTGGGACCACTTTTTGGTCCACGCACCTCATATTTGATACAGACCAAAATTTCTCAATTTCACCGTTTTGACATAGTTATGTTAGACAGGATCTAACAACCCCTTATACACAATTTAAACCCTTTTAGCCGTCATCTTTAGACAATATGACACACAGACACATACACAAGAGCTCACAGAGACAAACAGTGAGAAGCCACACACATACACTTTTACAGACAATACACTTATGCCTCGATATCATTAGGCTGTTAAAGCTCCAACTTTCCATTTCATTTTATTCCTTATTTAATATTGTAGTGGATTACCATTATTATTGTTATTATTTTTACTATTGTAAATTAAGCTGGCCAGCAAAAGTATATCTTGTAATCCACATATTTAAATGCTATATTTTAGATGGATCTAATTTTTCTATGAACATCCAATCCTTACTGGATAGTTCATCTTGTAGCTCACTTTTACTGTTTATTTTCCCCCATTTTATATGAATTTGGTTCAGTCCGTGAACCTAGAGTTTCCTAGGGACTGATGTTCAAATAACAGGGTGACAATAAATTTCTCACTGTGGTAATTCTCAAGCTTCTACCCAACAGGGCGGAGAATTCTTGCCTTTGCTTCCACAATGAGTTGTCACTTACAATCCTGTTTGTTTAAAATTAAGTAAGTATCAAATGACACTACACTTCCATTCACTTCACACACTCACACAAGGCCCTTTTATTTTCTGCGTTTCACGGAATTTAAGTACGTACACGACTCCGGCATCGTCTCTTTACACGGACGTTACTGGGCTCCGTTCCCTTTACTTGCCATTGACTAGTATTCACAAGGTTTTTCCTCTTTACACGGACGTTACTGGGCTCCGTTCCCTTCACTTCACGGACGTTCCTGGGCTCCGTTCCCTTTACTTGCCATTGACTAGTATTCACAAGGTTTTACTCACTATTGCGTCTGTACCTTCGCGCAATCTTTTTCACTCACACTTTCCCCCGGAAAGTAAACTTTTTCTCACCTAGATGTCTTCTCGTCCTTTGGATTCCCGTCAGCCTTCCAGATCCCAGTCACAGAGACGAAAATCCAGTCCCAGAAAAGGGTAGTATTTGCCGTGGCCACGGTCTTCCTGGAGGTCGACTCTGCAACTGGAATCCTTTAGGCGTCTTGGGATCCGGCTCGAAAGGACCAAATTTATGTCAAGTCAAGACCTGCAACATTTAAAATACATAAAAGAAAGAATGAGAAGACACAAGGATTTGATTACTCGCGAGGAGAAGCTGACAGAGAGTTGTGCGCAGATCACAAGCTCCCAGCCCCTTCTGACACAACTCCCTACTTCTCCTCTTTTATTTGGGATTCCCTAACAGACACAATAGGCCATACACTTGCCTCTAAGGGAAATAGGAAATAACAGCAATGTGATAAGCAACTCCAGCAGTCGTAAAATACAGAGGACATCCTTTAACCATAAACTTTTACAACCACTAATCCTGGAAGTCTGTTGTTCTTCATTCCCGCATTCCAGGTGTCTTCAGGTTGAATACACATGCAGCAGCTACAAACTCATAGTGAAATACTGAATACACAGTGAAATACTAAATACATAGTTTACAACTAACTCTAGGTAATGAAAGAGAAAATATGAAATAACATATACATAATAACCCTAACAAGCTTCGTCCAATCTCTTGTTTGCCTTCAAAATATCTTCTTTGAGGATATCAAATTGTTCTTTGTTCTCTCGGCGAAAATCCCTTATTTCGCGCAAGATTATCTCCACATCCGTAATTTTCCCGTCGATAGTTTGCCTTGTCACCGTCGTTGCCCGTTAGCTTGCTCCGTTAGCACTGTGTCGTTAGCGCTCCCGCCCGGTGTATTTCCTCCCACCGCTCTCTTTTCTACTCTTTCAGTTCAAATTATTGGTAGTTCTCTCACCCCTGCGTTCTCAAATTATTGTCGACTTGGTTTTCTTCGTTTGAACCGGGGAATTTTTAAACTTAACTGGTTCTGTCGGGAGCTCTCTCAACACGCAGCCATTGCGACGGTGTTCCGACCGGAAGTCCACTACTATGCTGTTCTAAATTCTAAGCCTCACCCAGAAAAAAAGAACTGTAGCCAAACATGTTTATTGTGATATTGTGGAAACACACTGACACTTCCTATGAAATTAGCAAAGCTAATACAGAGTTCTGTCTTAATTTTTCTGCCGGTAACGGACACTCAAAGGTGAGGTGTGTGTGACGAATCTAAAGATGGATACAAAAGAGGTTGGAGCAATCACCAAGTTGCAATTGTTGAAGCAGCCACTTGTAGCTTTGAATTACTACCCCACCAAGTTGACACTCCAGACTTGGCTGTATCTGACTTCAACTGTTTACTAAACTGAAATCACACCAGCAAAGTTGCCATTTTGGAAACAATGATGATGATATCCGCTGTGCAGGGGACTTTAGGG
Organism: Festucalex cinctus; assembly: GCF_051991245.1. NCBI lineage: Eukaryota > Metazoa > Chordata > Actinopteri > Syngnathiformes > Syngnathidae > Festucalex > Festucalex cinctus. The sequence goes on from NC_135417.1 coordinate 28,820,937, forward strand.
GATCAGGAGACCAACTTCTTCTGTGATGGGTTAGCATTGCTTCAGGATCAGTGGACCAAGTGCATTTATGTCAAGGGGAATTATATAGAAAAATACTGAAAACTGTCTCCTTCCTGTGAGTCCTTCAGAGTGAGGCTTTGAACTTTTTGAATGACCCTAGTGTGTGTATATTGACTGGCTTGTAGCGCCTCCGATTGACTTGTAGAGCGAACGGAGAATCGGAGGCACTACAAGCGAGTCAATTCCCACCGTCATCATGTTAGCTGGCCATATTATCTGCTGAGGGAGGTCAGTCACGTGATCACCATTGTGTTTACATCCCTCCGAGAGCGGATGCAGCCACTGCCTGTGAGAAAATACACTCTGTCACAGCAAGACTGCAGACACAGCACACCGATGCACTCATGATCATCGCTGGGGACTTTAACCAGGCAACTTTAGGCTCTACTTTGGCTGCTTTTAATCAAGTTGTGGACTGTCTGAGCAGAAACAACAGGACGATTGATCAGCTGTATGTTAATGTATGGGATGCATACAGAGCGACTCCCCTTACTCCAATAGGGCAGTCTGATCACAACCTGGTCCACCTACAAACACTGTATACCCCCCTGGTTCAAAAGCAACCGGTGACAACCTGATCCATCAGGAGGTGGTCCCCTGAGAAGGAAAGTGCCTTGAGAGACTGTTTCAACACCACAGTCTGGGATGTGCTGATGAACCCGCATAGTGAGGACATAGAGGAGATGACATATTGTCTGACAGATTATCTTAACTTCTGCGCAGAGGTGGTCTCCCCGGGCAAGACTTTCCGCTACTACCCTAATAACAAGCCATAGGTAACGTGGGAATCAAGACTCTCCTCAACAAGAAGAAGGCACCTTTAGGAGCAGGGATAAGGAGGCCATGAAAGCAGGAGGTGAAGCACTGTGTGAAGGAAGCTAAGGACAGCTACAGCAGGAAAGTGGAGCAGAAGTTGAAGGATAACAACATGACGGAGGTCTGGGAACTGTATGAGGACCATCACAGGTCTCAACACAAAGACCAGAGCCGCATGGGGGACAGTGGAGAAGGCAAATGAACTGAATGACTTTTTCAATAGGTTCAACCAGCCCCTGACCCTCCCTCTCCCACCCTCACCACAGCCATCAATCCCCTCTCACCTCCACACACCTCCTGACAGACACCACAACATTCCCCTCCTTTTCCACCCCCACTCTTCACCACGGACCAGGTGAGAGAACAGCTGAGGAAGCTCCAACCCAGGAAAGCCGCAGGCCTGGACAAAGTGTGTCCAACACTACTGAAGACCTGCGCTGCAGAACTGGGAGAACCAGTACAACGGATCTTCAATCTCAGCCTGGGGACTGGGAGAGTGCCAACCCTTTGGAAGACACCCCGCATCGTTCCTGTTCCGAAGAAAAACCGGCCCAGAGAGCCGAATGACTTCCGACCAGTGGCACTCACTGCACAATGAAGACGTTGAAGTGGCTCTTCCTCAGCCTCCTCAGAACTCAGGTGCAGCACACCCAGGATCGCCTGCAGTTTGCGTACAAGCCTGGTGTTGCCGTGGAGAATGCCATCCTCTACCTGCTCCATCGAGCCCACGCCCATCTGGATAAGGGAAGCGGCACAGTGAGAAGTCTCTTTCTGGACTTCTCCAGTGCCTTTTAATACCATCCAGCCCCCTCTGCTTTGGGACAAATTGGGCAGGATGGGAGAACAGCTGAGGACTGGTTCTCCGATTACCTCATTGGCAGACCACAGTACGTCGGGCTTGCGGACATCACGTCTGACACTGTGATCAGCAGCACAGGAGCCCTCCAGGGCACAGTGCTGGCCACTGTTCTCGTCACCCTGTACACCTCAGACTTCTGCTACAACTCAGAGCTGTCACATCCAGAAATACGCCGACGACACAGCCATTGTTGGGTTCATCCGGGAAGACAGAGAGTCGACTGGTCAGGGACTTTGCTGCATGGTGCCACTTTAACCACCTACAGCTCAACACCTCTAAAACAAAGCAGCTGATTATTGACTTTAGGAGGTCCAGACCAAGACCGCGACCAGTCATGTTAGAGGGAGCTGAGGACACTGTGGACAGCTACAAATACCTCGGGCTGTGGCTGGATAATAAACTGGACTGGACAACACACACCAGCCACCTGCATAGGAAGACACAAAGCAAGATGTGCTTCCTGAGGAGAGTGCGGTCCTTCAACATCTGTAGCAAACTTCTGCGGATGTTTTATCAGTCTGTGGTTGCCAGCGTCCTCTGCTACACCTGTGTGTTAGGGGGGCAGCATATCCAAGAAGGACACTTCCAGACTGGACAAACTGAACAAGTGGGCCAGCTCTGTGGTCGGCATGAAGCTGGACTCTCTGGTGATGGTGGCAGAGATGAGGACTCTGCACACTGTCACCCCAGGATTACACCGCATGTGTGTGCGTTGCGTCTCCGCTCCGCTGCATCTTGACTCTGTGCTCCGGACACGTCAATTTTATGGACAACACTCACCGGCCGCGCATATCTGCGGTCCGGCAGCTCCGTCGCTGACAACTTTCCGCCGTGTCTCGCATGATCGCACGCGATAATGTGGCATTAAAAACGACAAACACACAAAAAGTCTGTGCTCAACAGAGGAGCAGAAAGAGAGGTGGACTTCCTTTGAATGAATTCACCGTCCACTCCCATAGCTTCTGCTATGACGTTCCATGCAGCAGACAGAGAGAGCGAGAACTAGATTGGCTTAGCTGGTGTGTGAAATGCTATTAATATAAAGCTTAGATTACCTAAAAACCATGTCTTATTTCGTAAATATTGCTAAATTGGGAAAAAAAAAAAAAAAGAGATTTTCAGATGGGCAGTGTGTTAACTTGTCCTCCCCCTGGTTATGACACCTTGATGCAATGAATCACTCCACTCTTTGTGACATAATTGTGCTCTTCTGCAGCTGGATCCAAATCACAGGAAAAAGCTGTCAAAGTAATTCCAGGGACACCAAGCCCTAAAATAAATGGTGAGTCATGAATTATATCACCTTTTTCAATCTGGTTCATATGTCGTCTGCAAGATACATTGTTGGTAAAATATTGTCTCCAAGAGAGGGGGAAAAAACACTCCCGTGTTCAGCATATTCATTGTCTAGATTTGGTGCATGTTATTCTATGTTAGTCTATGTGTTATGTGACATATTTTGCTAAATTTATTTATTTATTTTGTTTTTTTTTAAATGTCATTTTTGCTGCAGTTTTCATTAAGGGTGAGAGAGTACCTCTAGCAGGTTTTGGGCCAATAATGGTGTCATTTATGTTCATTTCGGGTACTCCTGACAGCGGCCGATAGCTCGTGGCCGTTTTACTATCAGGAACTAAAGGACTAAGGGGCTTTTCCACCGCCAGAGCTTTTGGAGAACTTTTATGTTTTCCTTGGTAAAATTCAGTTTTTGCGTTTTTCCACCAACAGCAATTACCAGGGTAATTAAATTCCCCAGGGGGCATCCAAGTACTATCTCAGCAGCAGCGTCTTGCTGAGCCGGGCTGTAACTTTGAGGGGGCGGGCTGCAATGACCACGGCTGATCGGTTGGTCAAATTTGGGGGGGTGTTGTTTTTACATTATCTGGGCTCATCAAATTCATTTGAATTAATTACCGAGAACTCGAAGACGCTGTGGAAACACAATTATAAATTCCCTCTTGAACTTTTACAACCAAAAACTCCCTTTAGCTAGAAGTCCACGATCCTGGGATTGTTGGTGGAAAAGCAGCTATAGTTGACTCGGACTGACTGTTTTTCTAAGTAAACTGTATCCATGTAAATCCTCTCATCCAATTAAGATGCAATTTCTGTAAGTATATGTACTGTATGTTTATAAAGTTTACATTAATGCTTAGTTGGAATTGACCTGGATGCCACAATTTCACACAAAGCCTAAATTCATGTTTTGTTAAAAAATAAATAAAATAAAAACAGTGCAAAAATATATAATCAAACAAATGTGACAGTTAAATATGACACAGTAACACACATGACAAGGATTAACGTCCTTATAAATTCATGAATTAAATGTATTGCGCGACCAATGCATTTGGGGAACCGAGTACCGTTACCATCATGACCAGAAATAAAGAGTTTCTATTGGGGGCTGTCAGATCTCGCTTACCTTACCTTACGACTCTCCGTTCAATGGGTTAAAGCTCTCCTTTATCTCCAGCTGCTGTAACACAGTCAAAATTCAGGAGTTGACGGGAACTCTCCAAGCCGGCTGCCAAGAGGATTCGTTTAGGTCGGGGGTCGACAACCCGCGGCTCTGGAGCCACATGCAGCTCTTTAGCGCCGCCCTAGTGGCTCCCTGGAGATTTTTCAAAAAATGTTTGAAAATGGAAAAAGATGGGGAAAAGAAATATATTTTTTGTTTTAATATGGTTTCTGAAAGAGGACAAACATGACACAAACATTCTAAAAGTTTTCCAATGCTGTGAAAATGTGTGGAATAAATACTACATTTCAACATGTCTGTCAACGAAGATTTACGTCATAGCCTCCGACACACGTTTCTATCAGCAGGGCGGGATGGCAGGCAGGCGGCTGTTGTAAACAAACCGGTGGCTGTGTGATGGGCCATGCATGGATCCCAAGGGAGAAAGAGAAAAATAACTGAGGAGAACAGAGGATTTAACGTTTCTTGGACCGAATCATTTGCATTCATTGCCAATGCGGAAGGATTGCCTGAACAACCGTCATTTCCGTGCATTGCTTGATGAATTTGACAGCGAATATTACAATCTCCTGCTACACAACAAAGTCTGATGGCTGTCCAGGGTCGGGATGGGAGAAAAAAATTGACATTGCAATATATTGTTGCGCTCTCTCTTGCAATCAATTATCGATACACTGACATTAAATATCGATGTCATGTATCCAGTTGTGCAATGTTATGTTATAAATGTGTATGCACTTTAATTTGTCTCACTTTACAATGTTGATAGTTAAAAGTCTAAGAGGCAGTGAGGCACAATTTAGAACTTTGTACATTGTACTAGTTTTGGCATTAAATAAATGCATAATTAGACATTTTCCTTTTTATGGGCATTTGTTTGGCTTTTTCAGTCACATATCGTGATATTTTGCAAATTTTTTTTGTGACAATATATCAAAAAGTGTAGATATCGTGTATCGTGATATTATCGATATCGTGAGTCACAGTATCGAATCGTGGTTTACCCGTATCGTCCCACCCCTAGTCCAGGGTGAGGTTTTGCGCTGGGATATTATTGTGTTGTGTTGCTCAGGTCCGAGGATAGCTGCATTGGTTGCGTGTCAAAAAAGAGGATGCTGCTTTGTTTTACCCTTGCACTGAGTTGCTTGGCAGACGTCAAACTTGAACCGTATTAATTTCTTTAATTTAATCAAAGCAATGAAACATAATTCATTAATTTTCTAATGAAGTTAAACTTGAGGCAGCATCGCACAAAAGAGTAGTGCGAGTAGTGAGTAGTGACGTGGTGCGTTATTCAGGATCCACTGCAGGAAAAATAAACATTTAATCATGAAAACTCATTACGTATTTGTAGTTAACTTAGTCATTTTGATAGTAGGCTAATATAGCTACTATAGATACATACAGCATGTGTTGCCTTCATCCATCCATCCATTTTCTTGACCGCTTATTCCTCACAAGGGTCATGGGGGGTGCTGGCGCCTATCTCAGCTGGCTCTGGGCAGTAGGCGGGGGACACCCTGGACTGGTTGCCAGCCAATCGCAGGGCACACAGAGACGAACAACCATCCACACTCACAAGCACACCTCGGGACAATTCAGAGCGCACAATTAACCTGCCATGCATGTCTTTGGAATGTGGGAGGAGACCGGAGTACCCGGAGAAGACCCACGCAGGCACGGGGAGAACATGCAAACTCCACCCAGGAATGGCCGAAGCCTGGACTCGAACCGGAGTCCTCAGAACTGGGAGGCGACGTGCTAACCAGTCAGGCACCGTGCCGCCGTGTGTTGCCTTCATTATAAGGCTTATATAAGGCTTTTATTTTTTTGCGGCTCCAGACATATTTGTTTTTTTGGTTGAATATGGCTCTTTCAACATTTACCGACCCCTGGTTTAGGTTCTCACCGGTTTTAGAGTGTCAGTCCGTTCCGGTCTTGCGTCAGAAAAACCCTTATTGAGTAACCAATTTGAAATAAGGATAGAATCTGAACACGCTCATTTTACAGCAGCTCCTCCTCTGAACGATCGGTTGCACTTGTTAAGACCTAAATAAGTTTAGCTGGTTTTGTTAAACCCTCACGGGCTTGTTTTCCCAATTTAAAATAAGCCGAAGTAACTTTAAAAGTTCAGGGAATAGCAGTTACCCATAGTATGGTATAGTTCAGTTGTTCGAGGAAATTTGGAAATAAAAATCAACATATCAAGTCATCTTTATTTATATAGCGCCTTCAAAAAAAGACTAAAACTATAAGTCTTAAAAATATAATAAATTCCAAATTTAAAAAAAAAAGAAAAAGAAGAATAATATAAAAGAAAATAAAACATTTTAAAATAAAATATATGAAAATAAAAAAGAACCGGGAGCAAAAATTTGATAAAAATAAAATTAAAAGTTTAAAGATGATGAGATTTAAAACAAATAATAAAAACTTAAAAATGTAAGTTCCAATCACCTTCAAAAACTCCTTATTTTGGTCAATGTGAGCATAGCAAGGCAAAGCATTCCACTGTAAATCTATCAAAGAATAAAATAGTGAAAGAAAATAACAAATGAAAGGTTAAATCTTAATTTCACTCATAAGAATAAGACATCATTACTCACGGTTTTTGGAGTCAAAGTGCCCGATCCTTTCTCTGAAGAATTACTCCCTGTAAACAGAAATCTTGAAGAAACTCAAATCTTAGGGTGAATACAGACAATTAATCAATTTGTTTACATTCAAAGTCTTAATAAAACTCCAGCAGTGTTGGCCATGATGAGAGAATTAATTTAAAAAAGGCTTCTTCTATGCCAGAGTTCACCTCTCTCTTGCTGGAGTCTAACCAATTTAGAAATATCCAATATAACGTGACTATGTCTGGGCAGAATTGCAGCCTCAAACAATGACTTTTTCACGTTATCCTCTCAAAGAACTCCGGCATCGTCCTTCGCGCTCCGTGCGTCCAGAAGCAGTGAAGAAGCCAGCCCAAAGGGTCCTCAGCCTTTATATAATGTCTAGGTGACATTCCCAGACGGAGACTCATGCAGCTAGGGCCAGTTCAGGGCGCCTTAAACTTAGTGGCGTCATCAATCAATCGGGACGAGGAGAGAAACGTCCATCACCTCGATGACAGTGAACCATTCCCCATCGATCGTATGCAACAAGTCTGACGTAGTTAGCATGCACAAGGGTAACACCCTGAGGTAACGTATGAGACCCCTCAGATAGGGCGAATCTCTCGGGAGCCGATGACTAACACACAAATTGTACCAGCAGGAACAAAAGTCTGTCACAAAAAGACGAGATTCAGAGATCCAACAAGACTGATGAGTAGTCCAGCTGAGAGAGGCCACATCCAGTAGGAGGCTGCAAATAGGCAGAGGGGTCCAACTTGGGTCCAACAGAGGGGTCCAACCTGGAAACGTTCCAAACGTTTTAAAGCGCAAAGCATAACAGCCCGCCCCAAATCCACTCGAGCTGAAAACCCGCTGAGGAGGAGAAGCCTGGGCATTGGAAAACACAGTCCATTTCCGAAGGTGCATAAAGGTACATCCTCAGAGTCCTGGACACAGGTTCCTGAGATCGCATTGGATAGAGCAGCCTCGGCGACATCGTCAGCCTGGGAGGGCAACTGGCGGGTTGCATCCGGCACGGCTACCTCTGCAGCTAAGAACGTCCCCGCAGAGTCCTGACAAACGGAAGGGGTTTGATTGGTCCAATGTGCTTGCTTCACCCTCACAGTCGCCACCAAACGGCTAAACTGCAAGGAAAATTGTTAATCAGCCCAAACTTTCCTTTGTCACTCCGCAGGCCAAAGGCCGCAGGAGAAGTATATCTGCGGTTTGCCCCATCCCCATGGAGGGGGGGGGGGGGGTGAGGGGCCATGAGGTGGTCAGGCATTGCTCAACCGACGATGACTGCCCCTGGCTAACCGCTGCATCCTTCCGAGGTGCAACATCATCCACAGTCAAGGATAAAAGAGGACGGACTGCCGTAGCAGCAGCATCTACTGCGCGACAAGACAGCAGTCGGTGTGGGCCTCTATGTGTTAGAAGGACCCGCCACAGTGCTGACAGCTCGCTGCATCCTCCATAGCAGCCATCAGTTGATGCGCAGGGAGTGTGCACAGTCAACTGGCTGATATCTTCATGTGGGAGAGGAGGTGGCAACCAGCCGTGTCACCAACGGAACCAAAACGAAGCTCCTCGTAGTGAGGGCGGCAGACTTCATTTAGAGAGCGGCAGACTTCGTGTGGGAGAGGAGGCGGCAACCAGCCTCGTTACCAACGGAGCAAAACAAAGCTCCACGCATGGAGAGCGACAGAAGTCATGTGGAGAGCGGCAGACTTCGCGTGGGAGAGGAGGCTGCACCTAGCCTCTTCCCCAGTGGAACAAGATGAAGATCCACGCATGGAGAGCGGTAGACATCGTGTGGGAGAGGAGGCTGCACCTAGCCTCTTGATCCACGGAACAAAATAAAGTGTCGCGCATGGATAGCAGCAGAAGTCACAAGGAGAGCGGCAGACTTCGTGTGGGAGAGGAGGCTGCACCTAGCCTCTTCACCAGCGGAGCAACCGAAGCTCCGTGCATGGAGCGCGGCAGACTTCGTGTGGGAGATGGAGGCGGTCCCTAGCCTCGCACCTAGCCACTTTATAAATAGGACAAAACAAAACCACAAAGCAATCAAATAAACATGCATGTGGTCGTTTGTGCCATCATAAGCTAGCAGTTGGTATGTCAAACAATATCCAGGCTAACAAACAACATCAAGGCAGCTGATGCCCCACTGCAGGAGCCGCATAAGCTGCGAGGTAATGCAAGCGAGCAGAGGATACGAAACAACCGTACCATCTCGAAACTACAAGTAGAACTTTTGCGCTGCTGACCCTAACTGAACGAATAGTATAGTGGTTAGTCCGCTAGCCCTGTAAGCAGAAAGTCCCCGGTTGAGACAAGCTCAGGGTTTTTTTTTCTCCTTCTTCTTTCCTCTCTCTTCTTCCCTCTCCTCCGCTCCTTCTCCAAGATTTCTTGCGGCAAGGAGCCATTTTGTTTCGAATCTTTATTGAAGAATTGGCTTGCGTCAAGCTGCTTTGTCATTCAGAGGAATGCTCTAACGCAGTAACCTGCAAATAGCCAGATTGATTTTGTGCTTCACTCAAGGGAGTTTTCCACAATATCAATCTGGGACTGCTGCACAATGATATGCTCGGGAAAGGCAAAACATTCTGTACAATACTTCAAACTGTTTGGACGATGCGGCATTGTGAACATTGGTTTTGACCAATCACGGCCACGGATGAAAATGTCTTCGTTCTCGTCGAAGTGGGGAAAAAAAACAAACATCTTACCAGCTAGAAATGCATGAAGCGCCTCTCGCTGTTCAACATTCAACAAGGAAAAGGTAATTCTGCAAGAACAGAATTGCATGTCCATTCGGCAATGTTAGGTTTGTTTGTTAGCTCCGGCGTCGGCGCTGGCTTCCTTGTTTCGTCACAGCTGCATGTCCCGCCCCAAAAACAATGTCGCTCTGTGATTGGTCTGAACCACCAGTGGTTCGGATCGATGGAAATCAACGGGCTCGGTACAAGATGTATTCTCGGGAGTTTGTTGAACTCACAAATACTGCGAGAATTAATCTTGCCTGAGTAAGGTTACTACGGCGCCCCTGTGGTGTCAGGGTTTGCATTTTTTTTTTTTTTGCTAATCTATACCCACAGTTAAGCGATCTGTACCCACAGTTTAGTAAACTGTACCCACAGTTTAACAATCTGTACCCACAGTTTAGTAAACTGTACCCACAGTTTAGCAATCTGTACCCACAGTTTAGTAAACTGTACCCACAGTTTAAAAATCTGTACCCACAGTTTAACAATCTGTACCCACAGTTTAGTAAACTGTACCCACAGTTTACTAATCTGTACCCACAGTTTAGTAAACCGTACCCATGGTTTAGCTCTTCTGTGGCGTTATGTAATCTGCATGTGCACGCAACGTTCGAGTGGTTGCTTGACAGCAGTATTCGCAGCGAACAGCTGCTTCTTTTCATCTTAACCCCCAGGGAACCGGAAGACTTATGTATTCAGTTAATGTGTAATGTTGCGCTTGTGCCACTGTGAGGCGCTCAAACACTTTTCGTCTTTCTTTCTTTTACTTCCGTGTTTAGCCTAAGGGCTGTTGAAATGTAGACGTGTTTTGTTGTTTTGTTAAACTGTGGGTACAGTTTACTAAACTGTGGGTACAGATTGTTAAACTGTGGGTACAGTTTACTAAACTGTGGGAACAGATTGTTAAACTGTGGGTACAGTTCACTAAACTGTGGGTACAGATTAGCAAAAAAAAAAAAAAAAAATTCAGACCCTGACACCAGAGGGGCTCCGTAGGTTACAAACGCAGAGCTCCAACAGCAGACTGCAGTGGCAATCACACAGGGAGAGGCGGGGTTTTACTGAACCAGCCGTTTTACTTCCACATTAGAAAAATAAGCAGCAAAACACCTAATATGTTATAAAAATAATTAGATCGGCATGGTGTCAAAGGTAAGCTTTAATCATTATATGCCTATAGTTAACTGTTGGAAGGGAATAAAATAGTGTGATGTCCTCCCTTTAAATTGAATACAGCAGTGCTTCAAGTAACATTTATGAATACATACTATTTAACAAGAGTTTTGTCAAAACAAGTTTGTCATCTTGTTCTTGAGTTGCTGTTTAATTACACTATGGTTTCTCAGTCTGAACACTGGGTGGGACCCATGCACTAACATAACATAAAATACATGGCTGTAGAATATAGACAGAAAAATAACTCAGGAAGAACTAGAACTGCGAGCAGCTATAAAGGGCCCTCGCAGTCCAGAACACTTTGGAATACTTGCACGTTGCACGTTGGGCACATTGGATTTTGAATGTTTTGAAAATTGCACAATAAGCCATTACATATGGATTTTTTTTCTGTTTTTTTTGTTTGTTTTTTTTGCCAAGCCTGATGCACTTCCATGAGGTTTCACAAATGTCGGACCAACCCAATCAGCATTATTATTTTTTTGGCAAACAACAGCAGCAGTCAGCTTTGTTGGTTAAATTTACAGTATATTGAACATTTTCATAGGTTTCGTTTTTGGTTTTTATTTGTTCATTTTTTCCTTTCGGACAACCGGAAAGAAAAAGGGCTGGCGGGATGAACCTGAAGCTTATGAATTCCCGCCCCCATAGGTTGCTCATGTATTTGAATTTCTACTGTGTTAATATTTTGTTTCGTAATTTCTGTTTTCCGCAAGTTCCTGAGGATGTCTTTGCTCCTGATTTCCTGTGGAAAGGCTCCTATGATTACAAGGGACAGAAGCAGCCAATGACGATGACAGTCACAAGCTTTAATACCACAACAGGAAAAGTTAATGTAACTTTAAACGACAGTAGCATGGAATTTCTGCTCTCTGGTGAGCCATCTATAAATCATCTGTTTCCGCCATCCTTCCCTTTTCTCCTATCACGACATCTGTGTGTCACTTCCATTTACTTGAGCAGGGTGTCAATCAGTCAATCCCAAAACGATATTGTGCATTAGTGGAAATTGCTTATTGGCTTTAAAGACAGATGTGTTAGTTCGCATAGAATGACTGACAAGCTGCTCACTCAGGTGTTCACTCGTCTCCTCTCCTCGACTGTTTTCTCATTTTTCCTTGTCTTTTCATGCCTTGTTCACAGAGGCATGCAAAGCATTTTAAGGCTTTCACGTTGGCCATTCTATTGGCACGTGGCCCCGAGGAAAGCCTCAGGAGAAGAAGTTTTGGAGACGAGAATGAAGTGATTTGATTTTCTATGTCAAGGGCCATATTGACCTCACAAGTAATCTTTTGTGGCCTTGACTCTGAATTAATATGCTGATTACGAGATGCTATCATACACAACATATATTTGTAACTTGATAAATATAATGGTTACATTGCTCTTCTCGCCTCTGGTATTTTCTTCCAAAGGTGTGTACAAGCACCAGGAGGCGAAGTTGACGCTTCTGCTATACCACACGAGAGCGCTGGCCCACAACTCCTTGAATCGGATTACGCTGGAGACCTGGCCAATGGACGGATTTGTATGCTCACACACAAATCGGGAGAACATAAGCTGTCTAATTCTAAGAATAATTTGGAACACTAACCAGATATGGGGACTCGCAATGTGGAGTCGTCAGAGACTATTTTTTTTAGACTTGCAACTCGTCCACTAAAAACTCAAGACTTGACTCAAACTCCTTGACTCACACTCCCGTGTGCTCGAGCAACATCCAGTGTTAATTAAGGATGAAACGATATCCAAATATCACGGTGCGATATCATGATATGAAGCTCACAATACGATAATTATCACGATATTGTTGGGAGGTTGGCGATATTTAAAAAAAGGTCACAATATTGTAAAAAAAATGTGCTCATCCAAAAAAAAGCACAATATTGTACTTTTGTACATAACAGCAATACATATAAACTACCTTCAGTCTCTAATAACACTTAATATTGAGGCACTTACTCGCTAATGCAAGCCCACATTGAGTTCCTCCACATATTGACTCGCTTTACAAGCATATTACAATCATCTTTATCTGACAATTAGTGAATTTTAAACAAAGAAGGGCCAAAACATCCCTAATGAAAATTAAACTGCACTAAAAAACTAGCCACCAGAGGGTGCTCTAACTGCACAAATGGAAATCAACCTGACTTTTTTAACGGATGTGTAGCTTTTAAATATCGTGAACATGATGACGACGATATTGTGGCAGTTTTAATATCATGATATTGCCGGTATGGTTACATCCCCAGTGTTAATGATGTAGAGTAGACAGATGCAACACAAAATTCCATGTCTTGGACTTGGTTTGTACTAATTTTCAGGGACTTGAGATTTCACTTGGGCTTGGAACCTAAAGACTTGGACTTGACTTGGACTGGTGGGTCAAACACTTGAGACTTGATGTGCATTTGGCCTTCGAGACTCTGACACTCACTATTTAAAATGGACCGACGCGGAGTGTGTTGTGGGACCAGCAGTCCTGTACCAAACATTAAGCCTTACAGCATGGAATGTGCAGGCACGCACGCACGCGCCCAGACACACACAAGGCAACTCAATGTGCTTTACACAAGGAGAGACAACACATAAGCATGATCAAACACAGTAGTTAACATTCAGTGGAAGAAGAAAAAATAAAAGTAGGTTACAAAATTTAATAAAAGAACATACATAGTTAAAACATTATTCAGCAAACATAAAAAACATTTAGCGTAAGGAAGTTTAAAAATAATAATAATTAAAAAGGGGAGGGGGGGAAACATGATTAAAGCTGTTTAAAAGACCGTAATCAAAGGTATGAGAAAAAAGCAAAGTTTTTTAACCTGGATTTAAAAGCATTTACACTCGGGGCTGACTTCACTTCTGTTGGTAGCCTATTCCATCTCTGTGGAGCAAAACCGCTAAATACAGCTTCACCATGTTTGCTTCGAACTCTGGGTTCAACTAGTTGGCCCAAGTCTGTAGATCTCAGAGCCCTGCTGGGTTTGTACTCAGTCAGCATTTCTTGGATATATTCAGGACCCAAACCATTCAGTGACTTATAGACCAGTAGCAGAATTTTGAAATCTATTCTACAGCTGCCTGGGAGCCAGTGTAAATCCTTAAGTATTGGAGTATTATGTTCTGATCTCTTTGATGTGGTCAGAACTCGTTCTAACAGCGTTCTGAATGAGCTGCAATTGTCTCATGTTCTTTTCAGAGAGTCCAGTCAGAAGCCCGTTACAGTAATCGAGTCTGCTGGAGCTTAAAGGGATAGTTCGGCTTTTTTTACATGAATCTCTGTTTCATCCTCACCTCCAGTGTGTGTGCGATCAGCACTGAAAAAAGTCAGACGCCATTACCGGCACTACTTTTCTGTTCGTTCGAATCACTGCGCGGCGCCCCGCATGCAGCTGATAGACGCGCACTAATCTACAAGTTGTTTGTCTTTTCGACGGTGGAAGGCGCGACTATCAGCCGTCTGCTGCGCGTCTTATCAACTCTACAGGGCGCCATGCAGTGATACGAACGAACAGAAAAACAGTGCCTGGCGGTAATGGCGTCTTGACTTTTTTTCAGAAAAGGAGTTTAATGATGCAAATGTATCACTCTTTTGAAAACAAATTGTTTTATAAGAAAAACGCTTTATTTCCGTGACACCAGCCAGCTTGCTGGACTATTTTCCTCTCGTCCAACACCGGACCAGAACGCTGTCAGGTGTAAGTCAGTGCTGATCGCACACACTGGAGGTGAGGATGAAATTGAGATTCATGTCTAAAAAAGCCGAACTATCCCTTTAAGGCATGGATAAGCTTTTCTTGGTCTGCTTGAAGCATGCAGTCCTTCAGTCTGGATATGTTTTTCAGCTGATAAAAGGCTGTTTTAATGATGAATTTAATATGATTGCTGAAGGTCAGGTCTGAGTCTATGAGCACCCCAAGATTTCGAACTTGGCCTTTAGTTTCGAAAGACAGTGACTCAAGCTGTTTTTTAAGAGTAATCCTCTTTTCTTTATTGCCGAAAACAATGAGCTCCGTTTTGTTTTCGTTTAGCTGAAGGAAATTTTGGTTCATCCAGTTGTTAATTTGCTCTAGAGAATGACACAATACGCTAATAGAACTGCTGTCATTTGGGGACATTGATAAATACAGTTGTGTGTCATCTGCATAACTATGATACTCAACATTGGCTTTCTGAAGCATTTGACCCAAAGGTAACATATACAGACTGAACAACAGGGGTCCAAGGACTGACCCTTGAGGGACCCCACATGTCATGGCCTTTCGATCAGATTTAAAATTTCCAATAGTCACAAAGTAACTCCTTTCCTCCAAGTAGGACCTGAATCATTTAAGGACTGTTCCATTTAACCCCACCCAACTTTCCAGCCTGTCCAACAGTATATTATGATCAATCGTGACAAATGCTGCACTGAACACCGATACCTTACCTGCATCAATGCTCAATCTTATATCATTCAGTACTTTAATCAGAGCTGTTTCTGTCTGTGATGAGGTCGGAAACTTGACAGGAATTTATCAAAAAGTCCGTTTCAGCTCAAGAAGTTGATGAGTTGATTAAAAAAACACTTTTTCAACAATTTTGGTTAAGAAAGGAAGGTTTGAGATTGGTCTATGATTTGCTCGCGGGGGGACATCCAGCGTTCTCTTTTTTTAGAATGGGCTTGACGGCGGCTACTTTCAGAGATTTAGGAAGCTCACCTGATTGAAGTGAGCAATTAATTATTTGTTGTAAGTCGATCTGAACAGATTTCACAATGGTTTTAAAAAAAACAGATGGTATTGAGTTAAGACAGCTCGTAGAAGGTTTCAATTGCTGAATGAGTCTGTTCTATAACAGACTCATTTTGATGCACTGAGTCAAATTCTGTCATGTAATTGAATTATTCCTAGGTGATTTTAAGTGCTGCATAATTTTTTTTTCATTTTGCTGGTTTGTGACAATGTTTGACCTGATAGCTTGTACTTTTTCACTAAAGTAGTAGGCAATTTTATTGCATTTATCTGTTGAGAGGAGTTCTGGCGCTGTTTGATTTGGGGGATTTGTGAGTTTGTCGACCACGGCAAATAGAGTGCGTGCATTGTTGAGGTTCCCATTAATGATTTCAGAGACGTGTTGTTGCCTAGCTATTGTTAAAATGACAAAGACATTTTTTGTAGAGGTCAAAATTAACTTGGAGTTAAGTTTTTCTCCACTTTCACTCTGCTTTTCTGCCCTTTGTTTTCAAAGTCATTATGTTGGTAGTACACCTCCAAGGTGTTTTAGGTCGGGATGAAATGGTCTTAGTTTTCATAGGAGCAACAGCATCCAGAACATTTGAAATATTTTAGGTGAATTCATCCAGAAGTTCATCAACGGTCTGCAGTTACAGTTGGTGATGCAGCTATTAATTCCATAAACATATTTCCTGTGTTCTCATTTATATACCGTATTTTCTGCACTATAAGGCGCACCTAAGAGCCTTCAAATTTTTTCAAAAGCTGACCATGCTCCTTATGCGTCTAATATATGGATCAATATTGAGCCGCCGGTGACCCTGCACGATCGGTGACGTGCATGCGCAGAAGATCCCACCCATCCCAGCCATCTTGGATCGCTAGCTAATACTAATTCTTTACCTCAGAGAAAATAATAACACAGCTGTTTTTGTTTCATTTTGGGAGTGAATGGAGTTGCCAGAAAGCTGGTTTGTAATCTATTAAAAATGTTTGACTGGCCTTTCTGACTGTTTTGTTGACATTCCCTTTAGAGCAGCACCATATAATGGATGCATAAGTTAACCCCAGCCTCTACGGTAGCACCTTATATATGGAAAAAGTTTTAAAATATGTCATTCATTGAAGGTGCGCCTTATAATGCGGTGCGCCTTATATATGGAAAAAGTTTTGAAATATGCAATTTATTGAAGGTGCGCCTTGCAATGCGGTGGTGCGCCTTATAGTGCGGAAAATACGGTACCTTTTTTTTTAATAGAGACAGTGGTTTTTTGAACTGCTGGGATTGTTTGTAATTCAAAAAACACACAGGAATGATCTGAAATAGCCAAATCCTTCACCTCAACAGATAAAACGTCAATACCTTTGGAGATGACGAGCTCAAGAATGTGACCTTGATTGTGTGTTGGACCTTTTACATGTTGTGAGAGACCAAAAGTATCAAGTCTAGTACAAAATTCTTTGGTATTTTTATCCAAGTTGTTGTCAACATAAATGTTAAAGTCTCCATTTAAGACCAGATAGTCATAGTCGGTACAAATTACTGACAGCATTTCTTCAAATTCCTCCATCAACCTGCCTTTTTGTTTTGGAGGTCTATAAATTATTACAATTATGTTTGGCTCACCTTTTACCAAAAGACTGAGATATTCAAATGAATTAAAGCCTCCCAATAAAATTTCTTTAACTGAAATGGTGATTTAAAAATGGCAGCAAGTCCACCACCTTTTTTGCCATTACGACATTTGTTCATGAAACAAAAATTTGTCTGTGTTGCCTCGTTGTGTTGCGGAAACCTTTTGTTAGCCATGTTTCACTGAGGAGAAATAAGTCAAGATCATATGTCATAATAATCTCATGAATCAACAGTGATTTGTTAACTAGTGATCTTGTATTGAGTAGTGTTAGTCTTGCAGTGGTAATCGGAGACTGGTATGGTCAGAGGTTGACAAGCTATACTGACTAGGTTTGTAAGCTTATAACTTATTTCTTCTCATTTCTTTGGCCAACTTTCTGTTACTTGTAATCACAGGAATACTACATGCTTCCTTAGGTTCATTGGGTCCTGACTTATTCGGGGGGGACACACACACATTTTTCATATTGTATATGTAGTCTGGACCCAAAGCATATCAGACCGAGCTGTAGTTGAGATTCTCCATAGACAAATATGGAGGTCGGCAAGTTGGTAGCTGTTTTCTGAGGCTTGGTGGAGTCAGACAATTGGTAGATAGCTGATTGTGGAGTCTTGTGGGGAGCATGGGCGAAATCCCATGATCAATAGATAGCTGTTTGGAGAGTCTTTTAATTAGCTGTTTAGAGACATTGACCATATTGCTCATCTTATTGGTGAGATCCGGTAGGGAGTCAATCGTCTGGTCATTTGGGGGCGGTGCACAGCGTGGGTGTGTGTCCGGCAGTGAGTCCGGTAGTGGCGATGTCTGGCAGGCGTCGCTCGGGGGCGATGAATAGTGCAGGGGGTGCTTCTGGTAGTGAAACTGGTGGTGGTGGTCGTGGTGGTGTTTGGCAGGCATCGTTCAGGAGCAGCAAAAGCAAGCAAAAGAGTTCCTGTCCACAGCCAGGAACACAGGTTTACGACAAGCTCTTGTCTCTTGTGGATACACCTAGCTGAACACAAGAATTATCCACTTTGGATATTTGACTTTGCGCAAGTTCCGTGACCCGGAAGTGACTGTTTGGTTGTGTAACACATTGATTTGCCAACAGTATTTTCCATCCATCCATCTTCTTGACCGCTTATTCCTCACAAGGGTCGCGGGGGGTGCTGGCGCCTATCTCAGCTGGCTCTGGGCAGTAGGCGGGGGACACCCTGGACTGGTTGCCAGCCAATCGCAGGGCACACAGAGACGAACAACCATCCACACTCACAAGCACACCTAGGGACAATTCCAACAGTATTTTATTTACTTATAATTGACTTATATGTGTTTTGCGAAGTATTGTTTTATTTGTTTTCTGAATTATTGCTTTTGGATTTTATTGTATTTTAATGTGTTGACGTGTTTGTGCACTGCGCACGTCATGAGCGCGAGAGAGAGTGCGAGAGAGTGCGAGAGAGTGCGAGAGAGAGAGAGAGAGAGAGAGAGAGAGAGAGAGAGAGAGAGAGAGAGAGAGAGAGAGAGAGAGAGAGAGAGATAACGGAGTGAGCCTCGTTAGAGAACGGAGTTGAATAAAGGACTGACGTGCTTGAATCCTTTCCTGCCATGGGTTATTTAGCGAGGAAGGCACCAGGAATCAGTATAAACTTGGAACTATTTGTAGCCCGCTACTGACCCAGCCTCTGAGACGACAACATCTTATGTTTCCGGTCGTTCTGAAGGAAGAATAAGAAGTGCCAACGGTCATCAGGAGACAGGACAAACTTTTGATTTGTAGTTCTCTTCGACGTCTATTACTTCGAAAACATAAAACAATTTCTCGAAGAGACAGAGAAGGGCTGCCTATAGGTGAGTGCTCGAGGCCGCGCTATTGAAATGTTTAGTCTTGCAATGTTTGTTCATTTAATTGTTTTCATCCGTGGCCGTTTGCAAGATAACTTAACCCCTAGCTTAGCTTGCAGCAATCATGGTGTTAATTTATTTTTTAAATAATTTGAGAGAACTGCTTTTTACACAAACCTTTATACTTGCTACATTTTTTTTTATGTATATATAATGAGTATGGCTTGTACATCAACTGTTTAAGATGTGTGTGTGTGTGTGTGTTTTTTTTAAATGTTTTTATTTATTTTTTTTAAATCCAATAGTGAACCCTGGCTCCAGTGTGATCCCAAAGAGTGGGACTCTTAAAAGTAAGTTTTTATTTGTTGTAACGATGATCTGATGATGTAATTAAAAAATGCAATTTATTTTTGTTTTATGAGAAACAGGAAATCAAATTCGAAGGCAAAGTACTTTGCAAGTTAAGCGTGTTGTGTTGTGTAATTTGTTAAACAGTGGCAACGGGTGACTTTTCAAGTAATGTACCTATTTCTTTCCCCCTCACCCAACAGAGACTACATAACCTTCAGGGTAAATAACATCTGTCTCAAAAACTGTCCGGATTGCACAATTACAGTCATCTTGATTATCGAAGTAATCACAACCACCTTGTGTTATTTTTGCATATTGATATTTTATTGGTTGTATGAATGCACTTATGTTAATCCCCTGTCAATTAAAAACACATGTGAAATGCCTACTTGGTAATTGCAATCGTCTATAGTGATGCTGCATTTATGACGTAATTACCTAATCAAAGGGCAAAAAAAACAAAACAAGTTGCCATGAACATTTTGATCAGTTTGAGGATGACTTGTAGGACAAACATTTTATTTGTAGGCATAACTACTTTAATGTAGTTAAAAAATGTTACTTGATATGTACAACTAAATAAAACCACAACATATCCTAAAGCACCGACAGAATGCCACAAAAATACAGATTTTTTGGAATTGGAAAATGTTTAAAACTTTCAGCTAACATTTATTTGATTCTTCAACAGCTAGGAGGAGGGTGTACAATTATGCCAAGATGGAGAAAAGAAAGGAGGTATTTAAGGATTAAACTAATTGAATAAAAAATGTTCATTACTTTGTAATCATTACAGTTATTCTGTTATTTTTATGTCTTTTTGTCTCAGAGTTTCAGACGGGAGGTGTGGAGACCTGGTGGCCATCCTTGGATGTAAAGAGCCTCAACTATTGGGAAGAAACCAAAGCTTAGAGTTGACAGTTGCCCATGAAAACTCTGGAGACTTTTGACTTATGACATGATGTCCTGGAAAATTAGAAATTTGTGTATTTTGTTCCCTTCTCCTGTATTGTATATTTTTATTTAATTGCAATATGTTTAAGAATGTGTAAAGAAATCAAATATATATTGGTTTCACATTCAAATGTTTGTGATGGTTGGATGTTTGGGGGAAAAAAATGCATTTAAATTTAAATAGGATAGTTTGGTTAATGTTATCCAGTAGTAAAATAAGCATCACATTAGTGTTACTGAAACCTAATTAAAAGTTCCAAAAACACATGATGTGAATCGCCATAACATCCTGGAACTACATCAAGGTAAGGATCACAGGTTAAATTTGGTCTCATTTTTTAGACAACCTGATTTAACACTCAATTTTGAAAGCTTTAATTACTTGTAATATTGGTTTGTTGTGAATAATATGTTTAACAGACTTTTATATGTCGAATGGAGTGAACATCTAGCAAGCTAGGCGTAGACGTCTAAAAAAAACTTTCACTTTTAGACCATTTGTAGACGTTTTTTTTAGCTTAGACGTCTAAGCACCATTTAGACATCTTTTAGACCGAAAAATGCTCGGTGAGGAATGTGCACTATGAATTGCAAACATGGATGATTAATGTGCCCTTCAGCGGTGGTATGAGGGTAACTGAGGCCAGAAGACATGACCATCATCAAAGTCGAGCCACGAGTAAGTTAAAACAACTGTAACTGTTGAGAGATTATGTCCTCAGTGTCAGTTGATGTGTAATGTTGCGCTTGTGCCTCTGTGAAGCGCTCAAACATTTTTCTTTTATCTTCCTTTGTTCTTTGATCTCCTTTCACTTTTTTGCCTGGCTGCTGTTGAGAGCAGACATGCTTTGTTGTGCTCCACAATAAATATGCCATACTTGGTTAAAGAACTTCATCTTTCCGTCATCCATTCATCAGAATGCATCGTTAAGCTACCAAAACTTAACAGTAACCCGAAGATGTTGTCGTCTCAGAGGCTGGGTCAGAAGCGGGCTACAAATAGTTCCAAGTTTATACTGATTCCTGGTGCCTTCCTCGCTAAATAACCTATGGCAGGAAAGGATTCAAGCACGTCAGTCCTTTATTCAACTCCGTTCTCTAACGAGGCTTGCTCCGTTATACCTCTCTCTCTCTCTCTCTCTCTCTCTCTCTCTCTCTCTCTCTCTCTCTCTCTCTCTCTCTCTCTCTCTCTCTCTCTCTCTCTCTCTCTCTCTCTCTCTCTCTCCACCTTGCGCTCATGACGTGCGCAGTGCACAAAACACGTCAACACATTAAAATACAAATAAAACCCAAAAGCAATAATTCACAAAACAAATATAACAATATTTCGCAAAACAAATATAAGTCAATTATAAGTAAATAAAATACTGATGGCAAATCAATGTGTTACACAACCAAACAGTCACTTCCGAATGATGGTCAGTTGTATGTATGGAAGTATTATGTGAGAGTAGTTTGACATCAAAAAAGTGAGGAGCATTCCCACAATAATAGAGCTGTGAGCAGCCATGAAGGGCTCTCGCATCCCAGCCCACGTTGGGGTACTTGCACGTCGGGGTACTAGCACGTTGAGGTACTAGCTCGTTGGGGTACTGTTAGATAGGACAAGGACCGTCTAAAATTGAAATTCTTTGCCATGCCTTGTGTGTGCAAAGTTTCATTAAAAGGCCAAAAATTATGTCTCTGTATGCCCTGCAATTGGCTGGCAACCAGTTCAGGGTGTACTGCCCGAAGCCAGCTGGGATAGACTCCAGCACACTGCGACCCTTGTGAGGAGTAAGCAGTTGGTTAAGAAAATGGATGGATGGTTTGTTAAAATATGACCCCTATAAAAAGCCCCAAGTCCCAAAGTAAAAGGCCCAAAGTGAAAAGCGAAAAATTATGCGCAATTCTCAAAAGAAAACCGAAATGGAGGACTTCCAGTTATGTTTAGTATACGGCTACAAAATACTTTTTTTTTGTCTTAGGCTGATATGTATGCCTCCCAATATTCACAAATCTAGTTGAATCATACAATCGGAAATGCTTCATTAAAATGTCTTAGGGGCGCTATTGAGCCATTTATTGCAAATTGCACAAGAAATCGCTAAACTATTCATTTTCGTGACAGGTCTGATGCGTGTGTCACATATGTTAAGACTGAAAAAAAAATGTCTTTGCACACAATCCATCGCTACGGCAACAGCGTATGACAAAATAAAAAGCTTTCGATAACTTTTCATCTTCAACATCTTAAGATGAAACACACCAAGTTTGAAGTTTGAAGACGATTGGATAAATGCTGTCGAACGAGTATGTTCAAATATAACCCCTATAGAAGGACCAAAAAAATGGGGACAAATTGTAAAATAAATCAAAATGGCGGACTTCCTGATTGATTTAGCATATGGCTCCAAGAGACTTTTTTTTGTATGTCGTGGGCTGTTAAATATGCCTCCAAATTATCATGGCACTAGGTGAAATGTACAACAGGAAAAACATCGTTAAAGAGTATTTTAGAAATGCAAAATGTGATGGGCCACCCCAAGGGGACTTCCTGTTGGGTGTAGCTTATGGTGCCATTTTGTAGTTTGTTAAAATATGACCCCTATGAAACAGGCCACAAAACAGGCAACAAATTCCAAAGTAAATCATAATGGTGGACTTCCTGTTGGGTTTAGCATATGGCACCAAAAGAGTTTTTTGTGCGGCGTGGGCTGTTACATATGCCTCCAAATTTTCGTTCCTCTCGGTGATTCGTACAAACGGGAATGCTTCATTAAGTAGGAATTTTGAAACTCCAAATTTGATGCCCCACCCCCATCATATAGTACATCAAAAACTTTAGATTTTTTTTTTTACCCTGATGTTGTCCCAGGTGTTGAGATGGTACAGCCCAAGTTTGAAGTCAATCGGGTTAACCGTGTAGGAGAAGGGGGCAAATGTATGACCCCTGTTAATGTGCAAAAATGGACCAAAATTGGACATTCAAACACTCATACCTCACTTCCTGTTAATTTTAGGGTGCAGCTATCGAAGTCTTTTTTTTTTGTTCGTTTTTGATGTGCTTCAGGTGCCACACAATTTTCGTAGCCGTAGGACAACCGTAGCGGGACAGGGATCCGTTAAACCTATGTAGGGGGCGCTAAAGACCCATTTTTCAGTTATCATGTATGGCGACTATCAAATTTTTCGCCAAGCCCAATGTGTGTGTAAAGTTTGGTGTGTTTTCGCTAATGTTTATTGTCCCAAAAAATGCGATTGTTTTTGCGGAGAATAAGAAGAAGAAGAATTCCTACAAAAAAAATAGGGCCTCACAGTGGCACCGCCGTCGCCGCTGCTCGGGCCCTAATAACTAGGGTTGCGAGCAGCTATAAAGGGCCCCCCTAACCCGGGCCACGTTGGGGTACTTGCGCGTCAGGGTACTGCCACGTTGGGGTACTGTTTCATAGGACAAGAACGGTCTAAATTGTAAATGTTTTTGCCATGCCTTGTGTGTGCAAAGTCCTATGAAAAGGCCAAAAATGATGCATAATTCCCAAAATAAAATCACAATTTTACACATGCAGTTGAAACAATACACTCTGTTTAGTTCGGCTTTCCTTTTTTTCCCCTTGCCTTTTCCAGGTTTCTGCTGAGCCCGAGGGCAGCAGCTTTGTGTACCAAGGCTTTATACAGGATAAAGACTATGGACAGTTTGGACTACAGAGACTTGGTATGTCTTTGCAAAAATGTGTGAGCATTCCAATATGTATGTATTGCAATAGCTCCATTCCATTTTGCAGCTTTACATCTTCGTAACACATTCAATTATCGGTAATGAGAAAAATCAGATTTCCCCTGATGGTCAAAATATGTACCATATTCAGATTTACTCTATATTATTTAGCTTTCACTAGGATGCATTTTACGCTACAAATGCAATAACTATGTTGAGAACACACATTGACAAATGACACCCCAGATGAGTCGAATTTACTGTCACCTATATGATATTTTCAAGAGTCAAATGTTGAACGCAATATTTGCTCAGCAGCAAGAATGTATACATACAGCTCTATCAAATGTAGTCATTTCACAAAGATGATGTTACATATTGAATGACAGAGGTATTATAATAACAATCTATTTATTATTAGGGGAAGCGCAGCGACTGCTGTGAGGTCTCTATTATATCTGTAGTAGTGTTGCAAGGGATACCGGTACCTGTACTGTACGTCAATGTTTGGTGTCAAAAATGGTTCGGTGTAGCAATAATTGGGTCGTCTTTTGGACGAATTAATAATCTGGACGTTACAGAGGTAAATTGTATTTACCTCGATAACCTCTGGGGCACCACGTTTGTTTTTGCTTTGTGTTAACAGGAGCAAACAACGACCAAAATCCTTCTTTCATCAGTCATTGATAATCTAAAGTCGCCACACTCGATATTCAGTGGTTCGTTGTACTAACAAAAGAATAATAATCCACTCGGAAACACAGATGACTTAGGCGGAATATAGTTCATAAAACATGCATTTATTCACGATTGCTATACTACAGAATCAAAATACTGCCTATCTAACTATTCTACCGTCAGAAGAAAAGAAATAAAATAAAGCGAATGAAAATAAGGAAGGAATGCGAATGAATAAAGAAACAGGGAAAAGAGAAAATTTGACCTGCCAGATTTGTGATGTTTCAAACGTAAGTGGCACACAGTGGATACGCCGAGGTAGAAATCAAGCGCACTTACGAGACCTGGAGTTGCGTAGCAACGAACAGAAGTGGCGGCCTTTTTGACAAGGGGGAAAAATAGTCAATGTTCGTTGAAAAAGGCAAGAAAAAAAAAAGGGGGTTATTCCACAGGTTAGCAAGGGAGCCACGCCAGGGGCCTGACGTAGTTGCGCGGCTTGTCCCTTGATTGGTTGGTCGACTTGGCGAGGTTGGTTCTGCCAGACGGCTGCCCGGTTCCAGTGTTGCAGCTCGGTCAGTACGCGCCTGCGTACGGGGAAGGCCAGCCGTTGGAGGTGCGTTGGCACTGCGGCGGAGCGCCACCGAGTAGCAGGTGCGGTGCGCGGCTTAGGTGCATAACCTTGAGTCTGGCGGTGCGTTGCAAGTGTACCCGGGACCGCGAAGGTCGGGCGGGTAAGCACCGATAGTGGAACAAAAAAACGAAAGAGTCTTTTGTCAGCGTTGCAGTTGAACCTGCTTTGGCGTGGCGTGGAGCGAGGGTACGCTCTCGGCAACCGTTACGGCTAGGAAAGAAAAAGCCACGTGGTTGGCCAGTTTCTTAGAACAAAGAGTTCGAGCAGCCTGGCTGGGCCACTTGCAAGTCGGGCCAGAGTTTTTTTTTTAAGAGGCTTGTGAGGGCAGGAAGAGGGCAAGAGAACGGGCAGTGGTCTGCTCATCCTTTTTATAGTCTCTGGGTGGGGCGAGCAGGTGAAGGCACACCCTTCTGTTCGCTCGCGCAGACTCTCAGAGGAAAATTATTAAAAAGATTAATAATTTGGCATTAAATTTGGTCAGTCTGGCAAATCAGTTTTTCCACACAACCCGTTTAACACACATTGTAATTAATGCATCATAAACTAACTTGTGAGGTAACTTCTACTTGTCTAATCTGACTGAACTGAGAGACATTGATTATCTTTCATTCTTTATGGAGTACACATGAAATAGGATGTTCATACACACAAAGATATAACATGAATCATTCGTAGTTCAGTTGTCTGTCAAGAATTATCATGATATAAATGTGTAAAATGCGATTACTTATGTGAATTGTCACTAAGGATAGTTCCAAGTTTCGCCACTTGGAGGTGTTGTTGCTCCATCTAGACGTTCCAGGAAGGGCGAGGCGCCAGAGTATCCTTTTGTGATTGATAAGAAGTCATGAACATTCCTTTGATCGGTCATTTGTGTATTCCAAACCATTGGAGCCATTTGTTCGGGCTCCGAGAAGACTGCTTGAAATACACTCCTTCGGCAGACGCATAAATTCCTTTGTCACCTGGTCAGTGGCTTCAAAAGAGTTTTGTTGGTGGCTGGGTAGCCACCTGCCGAGCTGACCAGGCTTGGATCCTGTCTGGGCAGTGGAATATTCATGCACTGCAGAGAATTTGCTTTAGGAGAAGCAAACTTAAAAAAAAATTAGAGGGTGAAATGGACCTAGGCAATAGTTGTTACAGACCCCCCTTCGTCAAGCGGGATGAATCTTCAGGATGTCCAGGTTGGCGGGTCCAGATGATGCGTGGCCAGGGTCCAGGCCACGGTCAGACGGCCGGAGTCCCACTCACGCTCTGCTGCAACACTCAAGACATACCACTGGTGCCACTTTTCCCTAACCTCTGCCTGGTTATGTGTATGCAGGGTATGTCTGTGTGTTTTCAATGTGTCTCTATGTGTATTCAGTTAACAGTGTGTCTAACTTGGTACTGTGTCAGCTAACTGAGGGACTCGGGTCCCAAAACAGGCGCGGGCCTGGGAAAGACGCAAGACGCGAAGTTCCAAACAAAAGAAAAGGAAGAAAACTTTTCCTAAGGCTATAAGGCTAGTATCATATAATGAGTAACTAGGGGAAAACGAACAGCAAATTAAAGAAAAGAGAGAGAGAACGAAAAAGAGGCTTTCGCCTTCTAAAACTCAAAAAACCCGGGACTATACTCAGGCTATAACTCTCTTATAAAAATAGGGAGGTTGTCTCAGGCACCTGCGTGTCGGTGCAAATCTCCACCCCCTGGGGGTGTTCGTCATAAAAAAAAAAGAAGTCTTAGGTCGGTTAGCGCGACACTATCGTTGCTAGGTACTTAGCTATCGCATCTTCCTATAGCGTAATTAAACGCCCAAAAAGTCGTGCGCTATCCAAGAATAACTGAAGGAAAAGGGAAAAAAAAGGGGAGGAGGGGAGAAAAAGAAATGAAAGGAAAAAAAAAATCAGAGTATCCTCGGCAGTCACGCTAGACTAAGGGAAGGAAGGCAAAGGGGCTTAGTTAGATTAGCTAGACTCACTAACGCTTTAAAAAGAGTACTCTGACCTGCTTTTGAAGGCCTTAAGTACGGGGGAGCTTTTTATAGTTAGCAAAAACTGATTTCACGCAGCATACCATTCATAAGTATTATAACACCTTGAGTGTAAATAATCTTTTGAATTTGAGTTGCAAATCGTTTTGTAGTTGTCTAGTCTAATTCTGCATAATGCTATTGGTGTTACAGCTAGGACCGTATCCTTAAGTGTTGCACCAAGCGTCTGCAAATAAGTAGAAAAACACAGTATACTAACTTCTCGCAATCATTCGTAAGCAATCCTGGTTATTCAATCAAGGCAATTTCCGCTGCAAGTCCGGCTTCAACCGTTTCTGGCCAACTCACCAAGCGGTCATGCACAACATCAGGGTCGTCATCATATCACACCATCCTCTAGCAACCAACAAAGACAAGCGGATTAGCGTCGCTCAGTATGACATCACTTAGGGGTTCGGTAGTGCAGCGGGGTGTTGACCCCCCTTTTGTACGTCTGATACTCAGCTAGGTCGGTCGACGGAGTTTGGCGCGTCTGTCGAGGGTGTCGGTTGGGTCGCTGACTTGGAGTCAGCTGGTGAGTGGACAGGTTCGTCGCATCTGTCGCGGGTGTCGGTTGGGTCGCCGACTCGGAGTCAGCTGGTGACCCCCCTTTGTCAGTTTCGCGCGTATGCTGGTCCTGAGATTTGCTCGATTGCGTTCTCAGACGTTCAAAACCGCAGTGACTTTTGATCTGGTTTCGGTGGACCCACCTCAGTTGGTCCCCCTGACGTCCTTTATTCATCCTAATTTGATAGGCGACGGGTGACAGTTTGTCGACGATTTCGTATGGTCCTGACCACCGGGGACGAAATTTTCGGGCGATGCCCCTCTGGGCACGCGGAGTAGTAGCATTTGGTTGCGCGAACAAGTAGTACCATACTCGATCACCTATTTCGAACTCGGTTCGTGAGGCTTTCCTATCGTAGTAGGTTTTCTGACCTTCTGCACTTTGCTTAAGCTGTTGTTGAGCAAATGCAAACGTGGCTCGGAGGTGGGCTTGCAAGTCATCCACGTACTGGGAGGCCGTGTATGCCGTGGCTAGGTTTGTTTCTCCTGGCTGATACATCAGGTGCAGGGGGAGCGTCATTCGCCGTCCGGTCATCATTTCAAAGGGGGCCACCCCTGTGGATTCGTGAGGGGTGGCTCGAATTGCCATGAGGATCAGTGGGAGTCGGGTGTCCCAGTCCCGATGGTTGGAACCAACAAACTTTTTCAGCAAATTTACCACGGTGCGATTAGTCCGCTCCACCTGTCCTGATGAATGCGGGTGATGGCTAATGTGCAACTGGGCCTTGATTCCGAGCATTTGCCAAAGTTGTTGCATTACCTCGGCTGTGAAGTGGGTTCCCCTGTCTGAGTTAACCCGTGAGGGCAACCCAAAACGGGAGAACACGTGGTTCATCAGCAGGCATGCAGTGGTGTGTGCGGTGTCGTTTGGAGCGGGCAGGCATTCTACCCACTTGGTGAACGCGCAAACTACTGTAAGAAAGTATTTGTTCCCTCTCAGAGATCTGACCAGTGGTCCCACCCAATCAATTTGGAGATCAGACCATGGGAAGTTGACTCCTTTCTGTTGGAGTGGTGCTCGGTGACTCGGGTTTGCTGGCTGAAACTGGCAGCAAACCAGGCATCCTTTGATGTAGGTTGCTACATCATTATGCATGCGCGGCCAGTATGCCACCTGTTGTAGTGCGGTGACAGTGGCCTTGAATCCGCGGTGGCCTACATAAGGCGCGTCGTGGGCGTATGTTAGCAAGACCCCCCTTTGGCTCCGTGGAACCACCAACCGCAGGGCAGGCGGAGACGCGGAGTCATAAACCAGAAGGCCCTTAACGAGACGCAGCCTTTGCAGCACGGAGAGCAAGTCTCTGAAGTCGCTGTCGTCACTCAACGCGTCAGGCGACACGGGGTTGGCGACAGGATCAGAAAGGTGCTGAATTATTTTGAAAAGCGCGGGGTCGCCGGCTTGTTGGGCGACCAAGTCGGAGGTTCGGACGGGCGGTACGCACGCCACGGGCCCCGTAGGGGTTTGTGTGGGGGCGTCGCGAGACTCAGCGGCGGCCGCAGCGCGGCGGCGCGTGAGAACGTGTACCTCCAGGGTGGGCTGGGTGGGCATAGCCAAGCTGTATCAAATGTCCAAGGAGTCCCGTTGAGGGCCCCTTGTTTGGCTAACGTGTCCGTTAGGTCGTTAAAATGTTTGTTAGGTCCTGGGACTTTTGAGTGTCCCCGGACCTTTTTCCAATAGACATGCATATCATTGGAGGAAACCAAATGGTCGCATGTCAAGATGAGGTCGCGGGGTTTAACGGTGTCTTCGCTGACGTAAGGAAACCATTTCGACGCCACACCGGTAGATGACAGGTGAAGGCGAGGCGGGCATAGTTTGAGTCAGTGCAGATAACCAGCACCGCGACACCGTTTTCAACTGCCAATTTGAGTGTAATCAGGATGCCAGCGATTTCCGCATATTGAGAAGAGTGGGGGCCCAATTGGAATTGCAGTGGTTTGCACGGTGTGTCATTGACCCAAGCGATGCCCACCCCAGCCTGCAGCTGGGTTTGGTGGTGGTAAGAGCAGCCATCCACGTAAGCTGTAGGCATGTCTTTGCAGACATGTTCCTCAAAATAGCGGTGACGCGTGAATTCCGGCATCGGTGCCACGGCGACGTCTGTCGGCGGGGTCGGGGAAGTTGACACACAGTTCTGGCAGATCGCTAGATCGGTACCCAGCGGTAACTTTGCGTTTTTCGCGTACCGGACTCGAACATCGTAACTTTGTAACGCCATAAGCCAGCCGGCAATGCGCGCGTTCGTTACGACACCGTCTCGAATGCGTTGGTTGTTGAGAAAAGTAACCGGATGATGGTTAGTATCAATCGTTACTTTTTGGCATCCAATGTAGTTTGAGAAATGTTTGATTGCCCATACTGTAGAAAGCAGGGCTTTTTCGCAGTCGGAGTATTTCAACTCGGGGCCGTTCAACGTTTTACTGGCGTACGCCACGACGCGTTTATCCTGGTCGTACATTTGGTATAGACCCGCACTCAAACAATGGTCGGAGAATCCTGCTTCCAAGAAAAATTCCTTGTTGCTATCGGGGTACGCGAGACAGGGGGCGGAGCCCAGCTTTTGTTTTAGCATATTCATCGCGTTGCTTTGTTCGTCACGCCAATCGAAGGGCGTGTCTTTCTTCAGCAGGTTAGTAAGAGGGCGTGCTATGTCAGCAAAGTGTTCAATGAACTGGCGCGAATAGTTGCATACGCCAAGGAAGCTGCGCAATTTTGACACATCGGTGGGGGTTTTGATGTCAAGAAGGCCTTGAATACGGCTGGATTGTGGTTCAATCCCGTTCGGCCCAACCAAGATCCCCACGTAGTTGACCTTCGTGCGACACCACTGACCTTTCAGGAGGGACAGTTTGGCACCTGCAGAAGACAGCTGTCCAAGAACGTGGTCGATTTCCATCAAATGGTCATCCAAAGAGGAGCTCCTCATCATAATGTCATCGACATAAATGAGGTTGCCCCTGGCGGCGGCGTCAGGGCACGCCTTGTTGAGGAAGATGTTAAATTCGGCTGGCGAGTTGGCGTAGCCGAATGGACACCGGTTGAAAGTGTACTGTTTGTTGCCAAAGGTGAATGCCAACTTGTATTGATCCCTGGGGTCTACTGGGATCGTCCAGAACCCCGAAGCCACATCGATGGTGGTGAAGAATTTGGCCTCTCGAACCTTGGGAAGTTCCTGTTCAAGTTGTGTCATGGGCCATCGCGAAAGAGGAACCTGTTGGTTCAGCTTGCGATAGTCAATGGTTGGTCTCCATGTGCCGTTTGGCTTCAAGACTGGCCACAATGGAGCCGAATAGGTGCTGTTACAGGGGCGAATGATGCCCTTTTCCAGCATGGCGTCGATAGTCTTCTGTACTGGTTCGTAAGAAGCTATCGGAATCTTGTACTGGCGCACGAAAGTTGGAGGAGCGCCGGGCTGAGTCGGGATGCGGACTACATGTAGTGCCGTCAACCCGCAATCCAAAGAGTCCTTGGCAAAAGAGGGTGTGTATTTCATTAACACGGTGCGCAACCGTTCGCGGTCCTGTTCGGACCGGAGCGCGTCGGCGCGGTGCAGAACTTCTTGGAGGTGCTCCTCGAACTCTGGGTACGGTTGAAGGTCCCCATTTGGAGTCGTGGTTGGTTGAGGTTTCTCTGGGTTTCCAGAGGGAATGCTAGAAGGCGTTGGAGGCAACGCGCTCAAGGCATAAACCACCAGTTGTTGGTCTGTCCCCAGGTCCACCCGGACGATGTCTTCATCGTTGGTGGGACCGGCAGGGTTGACCGTAACAATCTGAGATGGCCTGGTGAGTCTCCGGCCACCGGTGTCTTCAGTCAAGAACAAGTCAGATGGGATGTGTCCAACCACAGGCACCGTTAGAGTGAAATCGTGGAAGTCGGAACGGATGAGCAGGCCCAGACAGGTCGCTCGAACGTCGTACGAAAGGGGGTTGTGAACCAAGATCAGAGTGGTGAGGGAGGCGTCCACGATGGGCGTGGCCTCCAAGAGTAACGACAGGTTCATGAATTCCGATGAAGGTTGAAAGAAAGCGGAGTTAGCATTCAAGACCTGGTTAGCTCGCGCCACCAAGCGAACCGGAATGTTGATCGTGGTCGCCGGAGCGATCACTTCATCCTCGTTTAAGACTTCGCAAGCATCTGGGATGGTCTGTCCGGACTTCATGTTTGGAAGACTGGGAACACAAGCTAGAGGTTCCGAGTTGGTGAGGGACCAAAGCACGTTGTTGATGGTGTCCACATGGACGGCAAGACCAACAAGCAAATCTGCACCCACAAAAAGGGTGTGAGGCGCGTCCGGGACAACCAAGAAGTAGTGGGTCAGTGAGTGCTGCTTCCACTGAAGGTTTAAGGCGCACACGCCCACTGCAGTTATTGTAAGAGGAGGTTCCGTGTTCAACGGAAACCGGCAAGACTTGGAGACGAAAAGAATGTTCGGGTCGAGATCTCGCAAGTTGTCAGCGAATGCTGCAGAAATGGCTGACTTGTCAGCCCACAAGGCGAGGACAGCGTCAAGAACAGGTGCACCTTGCACGTGGACACCTCCGATGATGCGTGGGGCGTACTCTGCATCAGGCGGTGGTGGGTCAAGGTCACAAAGAAAGGTGTCATGGCTTCTCAGCCGGTCCTTTGTCGGGGACGCGAGGGGTCCTGCCTTGGACTGAGTGGTGTCCCAGCTCCCTGTGGGGGCGTCTGCTTCCCCGTGGGGTGGCTGCGCCCGAGTCACAGTGCAGAGCTGAGCCTGGTCAGGGCCCGAAGGAAATGTCGGCAGGGCCTGCCGCACCTGGGCCCAAATCTGGAGTCTCTGGTAGTCTATGATGGGTTGGAAGCGGAACAACAGGTCTTGACCAATAAGAAGGGGGACTGACTCAATGGGTCCCACATAGACTGGATGGATGAATTCCATGGGGCCAATAGACCAGTGTACCATCGCGACAGATTCCAGCTTTGTGTTAGTAGGTGAGAAGGCGCTAACGGTAAGTGGGCACCGCCGTAGGCGGAGCGGTCGACTGTTAGCTTGTGACGCGGCGCGGAGTCGTTCGAACACCGTGTTGGAGATCACCGTGATGTCTGCGGCGGGATCTACAAGGGCTTCGTAGGTTAGAGCTCGCTCCAGGGTGACGCTCAGATAGAATTTACGAGCTATCCCCCTGGTGGTGAGATCACCTAAAAGCTGTTGGAACGGTCTCACGTCATCGGTTGATCGCGATACATGCGGGTCTGCTGTATTTGGATCAGCCTGCAGTACCAATATTGTTGAGTCAGAAGGCAGTTTAGTAGGTGTCTGAGTGTCGGCTACTGGAGGCCCCTCTGGTGACCTCTGCTGGTGGGTCACTTCAGTGGGCATCCGGCCGTCGGTTAGTCATAAAGGCGGGTCTTTTGACGAGTCTTTTGACAATTTCAGGAGTGCCTTCAATATGCCGTTGGCAACTGCGTGGTGGTCAGTCTCGGAGTCGGCTTGGCGGTTCCGGGACTCGCGGCAGGAATCGGTTGCTGGTACACGTTCGACTTTATCACGTTTTGGATGATAGCGCGAATCGGGCTTACCTTTAGCAACTTTGGAGCGCCGGCGGTCGTCAGCTTGCTTTTCTCCGTCCACTTTCTCGTCACGCGAGTAGTCGGTTTTGGAGCGCGGTTTCCGGTTTCGCGGGGCGCGGGACTGTTTTGACTTTTTGGATTTAGTCTGGTCTTCCCTCGGAGCAAAGGAGCAAGCTCCCTCCAGCTCTGAAGGAGGACCCACGTCCACTTTATAAATTCCTGCGTCGCCTGCCTTGGGGGCGGATAATTTTAGCTTTGCATAGCCCCTAGCTGCTAAGTCACGTAGCTGCGAGCTATTCAGTGTCTCAGGACACAAAGCCAGTCCCAAGTAGTGGTTAAGGTTTTGTTGGAGGTTTCGGACAAACAACGTTTTAAAACCAGGATCTTCCTCCATGTTGGGCTCGTTACGAGTCCCAAAATAGGCATCGCGAAGACGACTATAGAAAGCCTGGGGAGCCTCCTGCTTTCCCTGTTTGACGAACATGGCGGCTTCCATGCCCGACAACCCAGGAGAACCGTCAAACTCGCGTGAGATGGCTTGGTGCAGTGCCAAAGGGTCAGACAACACATCAGCGGGCTGCCGTTCCAGCAGTCTGTTGACTGCTCGGCTGGACGTCATTTTGATCAAGTACAACTTATCTTCCACGGTTGCCATTGGGACCCGCTGGAGATGATAGTTGATGTCTTTCAAGTACTCTGTTGTGTTGTGGGACCCCCCTGGTTTCGGTTCGAATTTGGTTATATTTCGAGCCAGCTTGTCCAAATCTTTCCAGGCCACACCCATTTGTCCCTCCAACGGGGGAGTCGACATGGGTCCACGTTGGAAACTGTCATCACCTGATGGCCCGAAAGCGTGTGGGGAGGCGGCCATTGGAGGTGCCAGGCCTAAAGCGGCGGTGGTCACTGGCGGCGTCCTCCAGGCGGTTCCGGACTCAGGTGGCAGTTTGAGCTGTGGTGCTGTGGCTCTGGGATCAGGAGGTCTGTGTGGGGGTGGAGCTCCCGGCCGGGAGGCTCCTCGGGAGACCTCATGCAACTGCTGCGCGCGTTGTAACTCATGTTTAATATGAGCTAACTCTGTCTCATATTCCTGCTGGCATTGTCGGAGGCGGGTAACCTCGGCTTCAGTCAATGCTAATTTGGTTCGCAGGTCATATGAGCGGTCCACTTCGGCATTACGTTCCTCCCTAAAGGTCTGTACCTGAACTTGGAGGCGCTTCACTTCATCGGTTGACTGAGCTAGCGACGAACTCACCCGAAAGTAATTAGCTTCTGCTAGCCGAAGTTGGTCTTTTGACGGTCGTTCAGTCAAGTCAGTCACCTCTGCTTTTAGTTTGTGAATTTCATTTGCCGCGGATCTCAGCAGTTGTTCTTGCTCTCGATTCGTCTCTTCGGCGGACGCGAGAGCTTGGGTTAACTCACCAATCTTTTGATGGGAGTCGTCAGTGGAAGCAGACTCATCTGCATCACTGCCCAGATTTTCGGCTAGCAGCGCATCTGCGCGGGCTTCTGCCTCATCCAGCTGCGCTTTAACGTCGTCCAGCTGGGTCTCCATGACCTTCACTCGGTCATGGGCGGCTTCAAGCTGTGCCGTGGCGTCACGGCTCTGCTGTCGTGCCATGTCAAGTTGGTGTTTCACTTGACAATCCTCGGCATCGCTGAGCTTCAACTGAGCGGCAAGGTTCAAAGTCAGACATCCGAGCATTCGAATGAGTGATTTGTCTTTTAGGGCTTTTGTCTCAGCGTCGCTCATGAGTTGCGCGAGGTTATCATTTAGCGTATTGACATCCGCATGCCGAATAGACTCAGCGTATCCAGGTAAGAAGTCCTTGGTCAGCTTCTGCACCAGTTGAGCTAAGGTCTCTAAGCTCTCACAGGGGCTGGGAGTCTCTCGGGGTGCTGCCATATTGTCAATAGCTTTTAGACGATCAACTTATACTAGCGTTTAATAGTTAGTTAATTAGCGTACGCAGCTAGCTAACTACCGCTATCAAGTATTATCGTCAACAATACACACTGGGTTCAAATTATCAAAAGGGAAATTGCCACAAAAGCAAAAGATTTGTAGTGGGCTATGCAACCCACAGCTTACACTATAGTTGTGAAAAATCAATTCCAGTTATCAAAACAAACAAAAACAAACAGCAACAAAAATAAAATAATAAATAAAGAAAAATGAAAAAAAAAAAAAAATTAATAATACTAACTTCAACTTGATTCACTCAGCAAAGAATAGCTTGAATGAGGGACAGAGTAACTCTGAAATGTTACAGCGGTCAATCCCAAAAGCTAAATAAAAAAAAAAAATTCAAAAATTTTTTTTTTTATTTTTTTATTATTTTTTTTTAAGTCGAGTTAAAAGTTGAAATTAAAATTAAATTAAATAAACAACAAAGCAAAAAGGGGAAAATAAACTTAAAAGGGGTTAATAGTCTTAGTCAAATGACTGATTACAGTGTCAGTACAGTTTTATGCAAATGTCTTGTGGACGGGGTTTTGGGACACAAAAACTGCAAAACTGTACAGAAATATTAGAGCTGCCTCTCTAATAATAGCTCATTCGAACTCACACCTTCTTATTAACTAAGACACAACCGAAAAACAAAAACAAAAGAATAAACAAAACAGAAAAAATTA
The DNA here is from genome assembly GCF_051991245.1 of Festucalex cinctus. Classification (NCBI taxonomy): domain Eukaryota; kingdom Metazoa; phylum Chordata; class Actinopteri; order Syngnathiformes; family Syngnathidae; genus Festucalex; species Festucalex cinctus. The sequence continues at coordinate 28,856,939 of NC_135417.1, forward strand.
AAAATAATGGATAAAAATGAGAAGAAAAACAAATAAAAGGGAAGGAAATAATAATAATAATACTAGGTCTACCAAATCAACTAAACAAACACAAAACCCTAAATTAAGTAGAATGTTAAGTCGAGAATACAGCTAGTTAGCCTAGTATGAAACTGGATAAGAGGGAATATGGAAAAAAGAAAAAAGAGAAAAACACAACAGTGTCAATAGTTCCTTTATATTAATTTGACCCAGCAGTATGTTTTGTTGAGGCAACCGTAATTGCTCTCACGCTAGGCAGCGTAAAAGACTAGAATGCGGTGGCTATTACTATAATCGTTAAACGCAAGCAGTCAATTAAGCCTACAACTGCGTTTAATCGGACGTGGATAATTTTTTTATTATCCTTGCGTACTAACAGTGACGACCATCACTAAGTACAACGCTCGACACGGAAAACAATTCAAAAAGCAATGTGAAGTGACATTGAATCAGAATTGTCGCGGAGCAAGGACCACCGGCGTGAAAGCAGCAGTGGGGGGGTCAGTTGTCTATTGACAGTGGAGCAAGCTCGAGTGATCTGTGTCACTCCAAACACTGAATGACAGCTGACAGCTGGCAGAATTCACTCCCTTTCGGGGCGTCTGCAGGCGTGGCTCAAACTCGCCAACGAGAAGGGAGGGGGAGGTACTCAACCACGCCTCCACGAGCCACACAGCTCTTCACAAGGACTATGGCGCCACCTTGTGGAAATGCGTACACGGTACAGGTAAGCAGCTAACGTCTTAGCGCTCTGTTAATCCGCTCGCCACGAGCTGCAACTTTGAGTCGGCGGCTACAAAAGCTCAGTCACGACTCAAACTTCTCCCACAAGCTAGGTGTAGGAGGAACACGGGGAAAGTGACTCGGACGTCGTTTACGTTGCTCGCGGTTAGCTACTCCGAAGCACGTAACTCGAGTCGGATCAACGCGACGCACGTATGCTGTCACGTGACTTCCCACAATTTCCGGAAACACAACAACACAAAGACAAGCAACTTCAAATTCAGCCAGCTGAAATCTAAAAGTTGCACAACTCGAGCTCTATCACGTACGTTTTCAAATACAAGCCACCATTTCCTCATACGGGGCACCATTATGTAGCGATAATTGGGTCGTCTTTTGGACGAATTAATAATCTGGACGTTACAGAGGTAAATTGTATTTACCTCGATAACCTCTGGGGCACCACGTTTGTTTTTGCTTTGTGTTAACAGGAGAAACAACGACCAAAATCCTTCTTTCATCAGTCATTGATAATCTAAAGTCGCCACACTCGATATTCAGTGGTTCGTTGTATTAACAAAAGAATAATAATCCACTCGGAAACACAGATGACTTAGGCGGAATATAGTTCATAAAACATGCATTTATTCACGATTGCTATACTACAGAATCAAAATACTGCCTATCTAACTATTCTACCGTCAGAAGAAAAGAAATAAAATAAAGCGAATGAAAATAAGGAAGGAATGCGAATGAATAAAGAAACAGGGAAAAGAGAAAATTTGACCTGCCAGATTTGTGATGTTTCAAACGTAAGTGGCACACAGTGGATACGCCGAGGTAGAAATCAAGCGCACTTACGAGACCTGGAGTTGCGTAGCAACGAACAGAAGTGGCGGCCTTTTTGACAAGGGGGAAAAATAGTCAATGTTCGTTGAAAAAGGCAAGAAAAAAAAAAGGGGGTTATTCCACAGGTTAGCAAGGGAGCCACGCCAGGGGCCTGACGTAGTTGCGCGGCTCGTCCCTTGATTGGTTGGTCGACTTGGCGAGGTTGGTTCTGCCGGACGGCTGCCCGGTTCCAGTGTTGCAGCTCGGTCAGTACGCGCCTGCGTACGGGGAAGGCCAGCCGTTGGAGGTGCGTTGGCACTGCGGCGGAGCGCCACCGAGTAGCAGGTGCGGTGCGCGGCTTAGGTGCATAACCTTGAGTCTGGCGGTGCGTTGCAAGTGTACCCGGGACCGCGAAGGTCGGGCGGGTAAGCACCGATAGTGGAACAAAAAAACGAAAGAGTCTTTTGTCAGCGTTGCAGTTGAACCTGCTTTGGCGTGGCGTGGAGCGAGGGTACGCTCTCGGCAACCGTTACGGCTAGGAAAGAAAAAGCCACGTGGTTGGCCAGTTTCTTAGAACAAAGAGTTCGAGCAGCCTGGCTGGGCCACTTGCAAGTCGGGCCAGAGTTTTTTTTGAAGAGGCTTGTGAGGGCAGGAAGAGGGCAAGAGAACGGGCAGTGGTCTGCTCATCCTTTTTATAGTCTCTGGGTGGGGCGAGCAGGTGAAGGCACACCCTTCTGTTCGCTCGCGCAGACTCTCAGAGGAAAATTATTAAAAAGATTAATAATTTGGCATTAAATTTGGTCAGTCTGGCAAATCAGTTTTCCCATACAACCCGTTTAACACACATTGTAATTAATGCATCATAAACTAACTTGTGAGGTAACTTCTACTTGTCTAATCTGACTGAACTGAGAGACATTGATTATCTTTCATTCTTTATGGAGTACACATGAAATAGGATGTTCATACACACAAAGATATAACATGAATCATTCGTAGTTCAGTTGTCTGTCAAGAATTATCATGATATAAATGTGTAAAATGCGATTACTTATGTGAATTGTCACTAAGGATAGTTCCAAGTTTCGCCACTTGGAGGTGTTGTTGCTCCATCTAGACGTTCCAGGAAGGGCGAGGCGCCAGAGTATCCTTTTGTGATTGATAAGAAGTCATGAACATTCCTTTGATCGGTCATTTGTGTATTCCAAACCATTGGAGCCATTTGTTCGGGCTCCGAGAAGACTGCTTGAAATACACTCCTTCGGCAGACGCATAAATTCCTTTGTCACCTGGTCAGTGGCTTCAAAAGAGTTTTGTTGGTGGCTGGGTAGCCACCTGCCGAGCTGACCAGGCTTGGATCCTGTCTGGGCAGTGGAATATTCATGCACTGCAGAGAATTTGCTTTAGGAGAAGCAAACTTAAAAAAAAATTAGAGGGTGAAATGGACCTAGGCAATAGTTGTTACATCGGTATAATGTATTTTTAGCACTTGCATTTAAAAAAAAATACATGGGACAGCGTGCCAACTCTGTGTCTTAAAGGCAGGTACTTGCATGGCCGCCTGTCTACCTATATGTGGGAAACACCTTAAGTAAGTGGAACGAACAAAAAAAAGTAAGTGGAACGCCTACTTTCTACGTGTGTGGGAGGACACAGGAAGATGAAGCGCTGGCTGCCCGTCCACTCCTCGTGGAGAATCATGACGCGGCAAGTGTCATATGGAATTTTTTTGCTTGCATTGGCCGAAAACCACGTGTTTTGAAGTTAGTGACTACATTTACATGCAGGCAATAACCCTTTTAAAACCGGAATATTTGCAATATTCGTGTTTTGTAAGGCCATGCAAACACGCGAAATAACCGGAATATGCACTTTTTCGGGTTTTTAAAAACATGACACTCACAGCAAAGAACCACAATTCTGGAGTGAGGAGGAAACCAACTACTTCATTTAGCGTGGTGAGTGACATAAATATAATATCTTTTATTGAACGTATAGTAAGTTAAAAGCGGAAATGACGTTATTTGTGTAATTATCCAGGTATACCTATCTGATGGTATAACTATCCAGAGTTATACCACCAGTTGAAAGAGCGGCAGTTTGTGACGCATTGTAGACACTTCCCTTAAGAAAACAAGTCGAGTCCAGCGAAGTGCACTGATGTCCAAAGTGTCCCTTTGTCCAATTTTTTTTACGTCATTTTGTTCCCTTTAAAACCAAAAATTCGACAACATAATTGACATAAATTATTACGATATCTTTCATCTCAAGATCCATGAAGATGACAGATGAAGATTACAGTTGCAATAACTAAAGATTGACAATCTACGTACAGACAAACGACATTTATGGCTCTTACCTGAATTAAATGTAAAGTAAGACGTTTTTTATGCTACATGCACTGTAGGAAAATCCTAATAGCACTATTTGTGTTATTTAAAATGTACATTTCTTTTATATTTCACATAATCATTTTTATTTATGTAAATTTGTTGGGCGTTATGAAAAATTGATAGAGGGAGTGTGTTTGCATACACATACAAACACACTCCCTCTATCACGGGCACACACAAGGAACGTTACGTTGAGTCATTACAGTGGAACTGTACTGCCAATATTTACAACGGATGACATCGATACCGTTTCAGTACCGGTATCAAGATATTTTGTACAGGTATAGTATAGAAGTCAAAATTTTGATATTGTGACAACACTAATCTGTAGAAAATATTATTAGGGCCCGAGCAGCGACCGCAGATGCCGTTGAACAGATCCAGTTGAAAATTTGTCAGAAAAGCCTTATGATGTTGATCATGTCTCAGACCGAATATTGTGATTTTTCTGCAAAGGGTGTGGACATTACCGTGCCGAAAAGTCTGATGATTCACTGTGACAATAAAAGATGCAGTAACTTGACCCAGATGATCCTGAATTTTACATATTTGATGACAGTCCAGGCCTAAAAACATCTACGAATTTATATAGCGGTATTTATATAGCTGTAGTGCCACCTACTGGCAGAAGCAAATACATGTCTTTTCTTTTATGTTTTGCTCCTAGCAGGTGAACCACATTAACCTCATATTTGCACGGAAGAGTGTTTAGGGCAGGGTTCACCAATTTCGGTCGCCGAGGTCCGGAGTCCTGCAGGTTTTAGATGTTTCCCCCTACCAACCATGAGCAGATTATATAAATAAGGTGTGCTAATGGGCAGCCGGAAACATCTAAAACCTGCAGGACTCTGGACCTCGAGGACCGGAGTTGGTGAACCCTGGTTTAGGCCTTCATGATGTTGAAATGTGAACTTTGTGATGTTTCGTGAAACACTGTTGCTGTGGCAACACATTGTTCGGCAAAAAAAACAAAAAAAAAAACAAAAAAAAGAGAACACTGAATTTGAGGGTGTTAACATGGACGAAAACTCATGAAACTGCATGCTCATTACACCTGGCATTTTTTTAAATCCAAATGTAAAGATTTAGTTTGCCAATAAACAAAAAATAAAAAATAAAAATTCCAATATGTCAGTACCCCAACGTGCAAGTAACCCGAATTGGCCCAGGCTGTGAAAGCCCTTTATAGTTGCTAGAACCTCTAGTTGTTAAGAGAAAAGCAGTGACTGCAGGTGCAGGTGGATTTAATGAAGTGTCTAATGAATGTATATAACAAATTTTAGGCCTCAACAATTTAATACTATAATCTGTTTCTATTCAGTCCCTCTCTTCATGAACAGTTGGCGAAGAGGTCATTATCTTCTTCTATGTCATTGTCCCTCATTTCTTCTTGCCCTGCATCACTGTCTTCATCATCTTTTGATTGTCTTTAACACGATTATCACAGTCACAGTGATCATTATCTGTGTACTCATTAAAGTTTTCATCTTTATCAGTTGGCTGCCGCGTGCCACGTTTCCTGTTTGCCACCATCATCAGCATCATTTTATTTCCTGTTATGTGCCTTTTTATCACTATTTTCATTAGTATATATTATCCACATAGAACAAAGTACGATGTTAAACAGAAGGAAAAGGAAAGAAGGAAAAAGTTTTTAAAAAATCTAAATTTACATGAATAAAGCCATATTTTTTTTAAGCTGTAATCATACAAATAACCCTGTAATATTACAAGCAACCTCACCCGCTTTTTGCTGGCCACATTTTGTAATGGAAAGCAACAGAGGCCTTGTGGTGTGGTGCAGAGCCAAGAGGAGTGGTGTGGTGTTGTTTATGTGTAATGGAAAGGTGGCAATAGTCTCTCCGGTGTGTCCTGGGTCTTCCCCAGGCCCTCCTTCAATTGGGAAGCCACACTAGTGAGTCATCTAGGGAGCATCCTCACCGGAATCCCAAGCGTCCTCTTCTGCAGTGGAGCAGCAGCTCGACTCTAAGCCCATCCTAGGTGACCAAGTTTGCCACCCTATCTCTAACAAAAAGCCCAGACACAGAGGAAATCATTTTGGCAGCTATTATCCGTATTATCCTTGTTCTTTCAGTCACGACCCACAGCTCGTGATCATAGGTGAAGGTAAAAAAGTAGATCAACTGGTAAAAGTGTTGCATTTTGGCTCAAGCTTTCTTCTCGCAACTGATTGGTGCAGAGTCATCACTTCAGATGTTTCACCGATCCGCTTGTATCTGTAGATCTCCCGTGCCAGTCTTGTAAACAAGACCCCAGTATACTTATGCCGCGTTTCCATTGTTCCCGCACGGCCGGGTACCACACCACACCACACCACACCACACCTCAAGCAACCACACCGCAACCGCCGGTTTTATTACAACTGGCTAAAGCAAGAAGGGGGCAGCAACATTTGAACCGTCCACGCCAAGCTTGCACTCCCGCATTGCGTGCGGATCTGAGATAATATTTCCCGAATGGCAAGTCGCACCAACATTGAACCATATTTACAATTTAATATAGGCCACCATGGATGGAATATTGCGATTCACAACCGGCTCGCGAAGACAGCTATTTCTGAATGGAGGTCTGCTGCTGGAGTTCTCATTCAATAGGAATATAGTGAATAGGAACGCACGACCAGCCTCGCGATATTTTTTTAAAACCACAAACATTACAAATCCATCCACAAGTACCTTTTAAATTGTAAATATAGTTCAGCATTGTTGTAAACATTATTATATTTATTGTATATAATGTATTTTTCACGACCGGCTCGCAAAGCTATTTTGTGAATGGAAAGCTGCCGCTGGAGCTCTCATTAAAGTGAATGGGAACACACGACCAGCCTCGCGATGTTATTTAAAACCACAAACATTACAAATCCATCCACAAGTACCATTTAAATTATAAATATAGTTATAGGCCTTGGGCTAAACCTCAAAAAAGTGCCTAGAAAATGAGTTTCGCTCCACTGTCTGGGCACTACTTGTTCAATGCATTTTTTGATAGATAATACCCTTCTGAACTTTGGGTTAAAAGTTCACCCAATGTTTTCCTGCCCCAATTTTGTCACAAGCCAGAAATGCATATATAGGTAAATAACAAAAAATGAAAATCCTGTGTTGCAGTTTTTAGTTGTAAAACGTCTTACATTAAATTTGGCAACAGAAAATCATTCCCAGATGTTATAAATACATGTACCTAACATCAGAAACAAGTATTGGTTTGGTGTACTCATGTGAATTTAGATCATTAAATATATCATTTTTGTGCCAAAAAATAAAACGCTTCAACTAGAAGTGATACCGGCACACGAATGTTACATTTAGCTATGTTTATGTTTCATATATGAAAACAATTCACAACCTACTACGTAATGAAAGGTACACAAGAAGCAGCATACATCGGCCAAAAATGGCTGAAAATACTACCATGCACCACAAACCTGGAACAAGGCAAAATGGAATAGATGAAAATAGATACATTCAGAGCCCAGATTATTGTAACATATAGAATAATTATTAAAGTATCAGATTATGTCACAGCATGTCATTTATACACGCACCTCACTTTCTTGGCTTACGTCAGTAGACTCAGTAGTTGATGTATTTGATGAGTGAGGTACCCTGTCTAAAAGTTTGTCAGTTGTTGATAATGTCTCTACAAAAACCATTTCAGAGGTGTTGCGCTGGAAAGGCGTGTGAAAAACCAGCTGGGGGAAATCACGCCTCAGTCTTCGTTTCAGTATATCAGTATATATGTATATATATATATATATTTATATATATATATATATATATATATATATATATATATATATATATATATATATATATATATGTATATATATGTATATTATATATTTCAGTATATCCTGCCTCCTCCTTCAGTATATTCACATCACACTAGGGCTGCTCTATTATGAATAAAATAATCATCACGATTATTTTGGTAATAATTGAAATCAAAATTATTCAAAACAATTATATTTTGTTCAAATCAAGAAAATGTTTAAACATTTGAAAATAAGACAAATACAATAATATGAGACACTATAATTATGTAAGTTGCTTTTGGACCCAACAAAATTTATAATATATATTAATATTATTATTATTATTATTATGTTAGCAAAAATTTGAAGTTGGGGTGCAGCGTGTGCAGTAAGCTAGTTTTGACACGGGTATGTGGTAAAAGAACTCGTGGGCGTGCCGCAAAAACAACTCAAAATTAGTATTATTAGTGCTGCAGCTATCGAATATTTTGGTATTCGGATATCCTACTGAAAATTCTAGTGAATAATCGTATATTTGGATAAAAATATACCTATAAGCCTATATACTTTCTTGGTCAAAGAACAATTCTAAATACAGAAGACAAAACGACACATTTGCATGTCATAATAACAACCAACTGGTTTTCATTTTTAGAGAATCAATTTTATTTATTTATTTATTTTTTTAACTTAAACTGAGCTTGTCAGCAAACTATTTTCCTCTGAAACAGTGAGATTTTAGACAAATCTCTCCCCATAGATTTCGGTCAATGTTTTTTAGTGTGAAGATTTTTAAGTTACCTATAGTCTGAAATATCAAGATCCTCGTGTTTCTTAACAGTGTTCACAAACCTTCTAAGCTTGTGCATTCTCATCCCATCTTTGTCAACTATAATCCTTTGACGAATTACTTGTTCACAAAAGTTTGTAGCTCTCAGCATAGGGTTGTCTGAAACACACACACACTCACTTAACATGTGCAGAGTCATGCGTTCTAATTAATGCTGTCTCTAAAGGTAAACAGAATACAAGTGACATATTGTTGACCAATGCTTTACTTTTGAAATGTGTAATTTTAGCAAAGTGACAATGAAATAGTGCAATGTAACAACTCACATTTGTTCGTCCCTGGTTGCTGTTTCTGTTGCTGTTGACTTTAAGAACCTTGAGTAATCTCTGAAACAAGACTGCAGCTCCATTGCGACACAGTCTTTGTCTTGAATATGCAGAAGAATGGAACAGTCTTTCTTCATCTCAGCTGCCTGCAGCAACCCGCCTTTACACAAAAAAAGAATTACATTATAAGTGTTATTGTCATATCACCTCTTTTTACAGTATATGCACATCACAGATTTACAAGTAAAGTGTTTGTTGAGGTTGGTGAGAGAGAGTTTGGGGGAAAGGGAGGGTGTAGCTGTGACTCTCTATTATGACTCTCTGATGGGCACATCTAACCCGAGTTTAGTAACCACTGTTGGATTCACTCGATAAATCATTCAGCAGCTCGCATTTTTACTCAGCTATAGCCTTAAAACTTAACCTAGCAACAAATTATTTTCAACCGTATACTAAATATCGGTCACATTAATAACAGAAATGGGCACGCGTGTGTGTGTGTGTGTGTGTAGCACATACCTGCCGACAATGTTTCTGCTTTGGCGAGATGATCCCTCTTCCGTGTGCCTTCCGATCCCAGGCGAGTATACTTTGAATTTTTTTTTACAAATGATGCAGATGGCTGGAAGGACGGGGCCAGCTGAAGCAATGGGCAAACCTGAATGGGAACGAAGTTTTTTCCCCACTTTCTTTTTAACTTTTTTCTCCTTTCGCTCTTCTTCGCTCTCCGACGTGGTCGCCATTTTTGATATGCGGTTGCTATGGTGAGGAGAAAGCAGCAGCTACCTGATTGGCTTATGTGACCGAAATCACACCACTACCGACCTAATGGCACTACGCCCACACCAGAGATCACTGCGCCTCATCGCAAAATATTGCCGGGGTTTCACCACCGAAAACACAAAATTGGCAGGTTTTCAGAGGGTGAACTCCACGGATTCTTACTTACTACTAATAAATCTATTTTATCAAGTAAAGATTATTTAGTGCCCCTGGTAGTGGAGCGAAACTGAATGAAAACGTGTGTGACCTGACGGCCTATTAAGCGTTAAACGTTAAATGTATTGTATATACTGTATTTTTATGACTTTGGCGAAGAGGCGCCAATGCCTCTCTCACTTAAAACAAGGAAATGGGTGTGTGCCACGGCGTTGCTTGAGGTGGCAGCGGCGTTGCTGTTGGCCAATCAGACGACAGGTGACGTCATGGCCCCGCTAGTCCCCCGACGACCGGCGCTGCAGAACTGCTGCCGAAAGGGTTCTAAACAGCGGTTACAACAGAACGGCTCAGCCCCGAAAAAGTCCTGTGGAGACACTAACATCCGGGATCAAAAATTGGCGCTTTGGTGTGGAACCGGTATGGTGGGAAAGCGCCATTAGACTCCTCCACTTGGGGCAAAATCTCCTGCTCAACTATGAGAGGGCACTACCTTGTAGATGGACCAAAAATGTCAAGGCCAAGTTTCTTCCATGGCCCATCAGGCAGTGGAACTGGTGGCTCTCATGTGCAAGTGTGATTCGTGTATGTCGTACGGAAAGTGGCGCGATGAGTCTTGAGTCTCTGGGGATGGAATTATCTTTAACTGAATGTTAATATCTGATCTTATCTGCCGTGTACTTTTAGGAACCTGGTCGATAGATTATATCATAGTCAAAACAGCAGGTGTGCAGACCAACGGGCGATACGCATTCCGGCTCGTCCGATTCCTTTTGTGCTGAGCAGTGTTGTCAATGCATGGTGATCTGAGCGGAGAGTGAAGCGGCGCCCCCACAGATACGTTCTCCATTTTTCCTTAGGCCACGCACAGGCAAGTGCTCTTGAGTGGTTTCGATCCTACTTGGCCGACAGAAGATTCTGTGTTCGCCTTGGGTGCTCCGAGTCCCGCACTGCCCCACTGTCATATGGTGTTCCGCAAGGATCTGGATTAGGGCCCATTCTGTTCTCATTATATCTACTGCCCTTGGGCTCCATCCTTAGAAAACATGGAATTTCTTTTCATTGCTATGCGGATGACAGTCAGATCTATGTCCCGCTTAGTAAAAAGTACGCTTTCTCATTGAAGCCTCTTTTGTCCCGTCTGGAAAAAATCAAAGCCTGGATGGCTTTAAATTTCTTGAACTTCAATGAGAAGAAAACAGAAGTTATGGTCTTTGGTCCCAGCGGCTCTTCTCATCCTGCCGACTTGGGTCCTCTGGCACAATATCTGAAGCCAACAGCCTCAAACCTGGGTGTCAAGATGGACAGTGACTTTAAACTGGACCGGCAAATTGCCGCTGTTGTCAAATCCAGCTTTTTTCATCTTAAACAGTCCCTCCCTTTGGAATGACCTACCACTAAATATTAGGCAGTCCCCCTCGTTATCCTCTTTTAATAGATGTCTTAAAACACATCTGTATTGGACTTCCGGTTATGGCGGCGTAGGAGAGAGACGTGTATTGGGGGGTCTCCCGGCTGAACTTGACAAATTCCTTTATTAACACCACAACTGCTATTGAAAGGAGCCTTTTGGGACGGGAAAGAGGTGTAGTCTATTTTTAATCGTGCAATGAGTGGTTCGAAGCCCAAAACTTGTGCTACCTCGAGTTTTCCAGTGACTCGGGCTAGCTCGGCTACTGGTGCTAGCAAGCTGGCTAAAATGGCCGCAGGTAGCTCCGACGCTAATGACTCTCCCGTTTCGTCGGATGCCCTGTCGATGAGCCTACTGGTCGCCGAACTGCATAAACAACGACTTTCTCTCAAGGAGGACATGTCAGTGTAAATCCAAGATTCGCTTAAACCTTTACAAACATCGTTGGACGCATTAAGCGAAACGGTGAACTCATTCAACGGCCGCCTCGAGGAGACGGAAACTTTGGCTGGGGAGAACTTTGAACGTATCACGAGAACGGAGACGAAAGTGGAGCGACTTGAAGCCCTCAATAAGTCGCTACAAGACCGCCTTGAGGATTTTGAGAATAGGTCCCGAAGGGCCAACCTTCGAATAATTAATGTTCCCGAGGGGAGTGAAAAAGGCCGAGACCTGACTGAATTCATATCTGAGCTGCTTGTGAAAAATCTCGGCCCTGAAGAGCTCCCCAATCCACCGGAGCTCGAGAGAGCACATCGCTCACTGGCTCCTAAACCTGGACCAGGAGGGAGACCCAGGCCGTTTGTGGTCGGTTTTCATCGTTTCCAAATGAAGGAGAAAGTGCTCCGCTGGACCCGACAGCATGACCTGAAACTAGGCGACACAGTGCTTCGCGTGTACCCGGACGTCGGCGCTGCCACGGCGAGGAGGCGAGCGTCGTTTAACAAGGTCAAACAAGCTCTATATAAAAAAGGAGTTAAGTTCAGGCTTCTTTTCCCTGCACGGCTGCAAGTTTTACATGGGAATGAAACGTTGAACTTTGAGACTCCCGAAGAGGCACAGGCATTCTATGAGGCACGAGTGGTGACAGCTAATGTTGTCTGAGAGTTTCGGCTTTGGGATAGACTAGCCTTTTGTTTTGCTTCATTTGGAAGAGGCAGCCACGGCTTTTTTTTTCTTTTTTTTTTAAATCCTCTGGGGCTGACTTACCATTTAGATGGTCATCTTGCGTTGTTACCCTGCAAGTGGTTCCCATGGTAACGGATCGTCGGGACCAACCCTGTTACAAGTGACAGTGCTCTGCGTATGACCATCTGACTTTGCATTTTCTGCAGTTAAGGTGAGACGTCTTTTTCTTTTTTTTTTTTTTCTTTTTTTTTTTTCCTCTTCATTTCTAATCAGTTAATCTAAATTGAGCTTGATATATGACTGGTGTTTTAATGTTTCAGTGACTGTGTTTTTTTTGGACAATCTGATTTAGTGAAATGCTGCAGAGGGGGCTCTAATCCAACTGGCACCTTATGTTTCTGTTTTACTGATGCTGGCTTTTAGGATTCTCCATTTTTTTATTTTAGATGATTATTGAGGTAAATGTTTCAATGGCCAACTACTCTAATTTTTGATCACTTTTATTTATTAATTTTTTTTCCCTCCCCATTTCATTTTTCGTGAGGAGGGCTGTGACAATTTTGCTTGGCAAAATGCTTTATTGTGCTGCTTAGTGGGTTCTCCTGACAATTTATTGTTCAGCTTTTTGTTTTTTTCTCTACATTTGTTTATTTGATGTAACTTTCGAGTTAAAGGTTTCATTGGCTGATTTTCTGAATTTATGATCATATTATTATTATTTACTGGCTCCTTTTTTTTTTCTCCCTCTCTCGGTCTCCATTTGTTTATTGGAGGCAGATTTGGGGAAGAATTTGTTGAGTTGCTTATCTTAACATTATGACTTAGGCAATCTTGGTTAAATCTTCCCCCTATGTACAAAGAAATTGTGTATTTGCTTCGTTTGTTTACTTTAATGTTTGTGGCCTTCAGCCGGTTGACCTCTCGATTTGAATACAGTTACGGAAGAAGAGAAGATGATGTTTGGTTTGTCGTATGAAGGGGTTTGTTATGGAGAAGTTGGGGTGGTTGGGGTGGGTGGGAGTTGCTCTTGGAAGGATGTCTACTATTTGGTTGTGTTTTGTATGCGATTGTGTGTGTGGGTGTGTGTGTGTGTGTGTGTGGGGGGGGGGGGGGGGTGTTCTTGTACATACTACATTGTGAGGACCAAAATACGTCTTTATCCAACAGAATGAGGACATTTTTGTGAAGTGAGGACATTTTGGCCGGTCCTCACTTCTCAAGACCTCTTTTTGAAGGTCAAGACTTGGTTTTAGAGTTTAGGTTTGAATTGGGTTATGGTTGGGTTTAGGGTAAGGGTTAGGGTTAGGCAATCATTTTTGATGGTTGGGGTTAGGGTAAGGGTCTAGGAAATGCATTATGTCAATGGATGTCCTCACAAAGATATATGTACAAGGATGTGTGTGTGTGTGTGTGTGGGGGGGGGGGGGGGGGGGGGGGGCTTTGTTTGTTTTTTTCTCTCCCCCCCCTTTTTATTTTGGCTCAGGATTCCAATCAGACCATGGGAGTTATTTCCTCACATGATCTTCTAATATGACGGCTCAGGGCAGAGGACTACGTTTTGTCTCCTGGAACCTGAAAGGTGTGAACCATCCTGTCAAGCGAAACAAAGTATTTAATCATTTGAGTCAACTTGGAGGTGATGTTTTACAGGAGACTCATCTTTGGTCATCTGAGATTTACCGACTTAAACAACCGTGGTTTGGTAGTGTTTTTCATTCAAAATTTTCAGTGAAGGCAAGAGGTGCGGCAATCATTCTACACAAAAGGGTTCAATTTGAGTTGTCTAATTCCATAGAAGACCCAAATGGTCGATTTGTTGTTGTTTCTGGCACACTATGTGGCACACCTGTGGTAATGGTCTGTGTGTATGCGCCAACATGGGATGATGATTGCTTTATAACTAATTTATTTTCTTCGCTTCCTAAAGTAGATGACCATTATCTCATTATAGGTGGGGATTTCAATTTGACTCAGGATCCCAGCTTAGACAGATCCTCTTCTAAACTCCAGAAATTATCCAAATCTGCTAGTGTATTGAATATGTAAGAATACTTTGGGCTTGTTTGACCCGTGGAGATCTACATTTTCTTTAGATAAAGCTTTTTCTTTTTTTTCGCATGTCCATCATTCATACTCCCGTATCGACTTTTTTCTCCTGGATAATTATTTTTTATCGGAAGCTCGTGTATGTAAATATCATAGTATTGTCATCTTGGACCATGCCCCTGTATCGGTTGATATTGGCTTCCCTAGCTGTATCCCGCCCTCCAGGCAATGGAGACTTAACTTTTCTTTACTAGCCCAATCTCCCGTCAAAGAATTCCTTGGTATACAGATTGCCTTGTTTTTTGACCTGAATGATTCACTGGAAATTTCTCGGCGCACCTTGTGGGAGGCCTGTAAGGCGTTCATGCGGGGCCAGATCATTTCATATGTTGCTTCTTCAAGGAAGGCGGAGAAGGCAGAAACTGAGGCACTGTCTTCACAGTTGCAGAAGATTGATAGACTATACTCTTCGGCTCCTACCCCCTCTCTTTACAAGGAACGTATCCATCTTCAATCTAAATTTGAGTTATTAACCACAAAGAAAATACAAAAACAGTTGTTCATGACAAAACAAAACTTTTTTGAGATGGGGGATAAAGCGGGGAGGCTATTAGCATACCAAGCACGTGCTGCTACTTTATCCAGATTGATCCCGAGAATTTATTCTGCGTCTGGTTAAGTTACTTCTGACCCCTCTCAAATTAATAACATTTTCCGTGACTTTTACGCAGATCTTTATTCTTCGCAATGTTCTTCGGACATTTGGGAAGGTGAAAATCCATTTGACAAGATGGTCTTCCCAAAAATCAAGGAAGACTTGGGTACTGAGCTGGACAATCCGATCTCCGTCACTGAGGTACAAGAAGCCATTGCAGGATTCCAGAATGGCAAAACTCCTGAGCCAGATGGGTTCACGGTTGAGTTTTTTAAATTATTTGCAGCCACCATTGCCCCAGTACTTCAGAGGGCATATAATGAGTCGTTTGCTGAGGGCAGTTTGCCCCCCACTATGCTGGAGGCCTCTATTTCTCTTTTATTAAAAAGTGACAAAGATCCACTCTTGTGTAGTAGTTACCGACCCATTTCACTTTTAAATGTAGACCTTAAAATACTTTCGAAGATCCTTGCCCAACGTCTTCAACGGGTTTTACCAAGTATAATTTTTCCTGATCAAACAGGATTTATACCGGGGAGGCACTCATTTCATAATACAAGGAGGCTATTAAATATAGTTTGTTCCCCTAGTTTGAACCCGCCGGAGTTGATTATTTCAGTCAACACGGAAAAAGCCTTTGATAGGGTAGAGTGGCGCTTTCTTTTCTTCGTCTTAAAGAAATTTGGTTTCACGCCAAACTTTATATCCTGACAAGGCTGTCCTCTTTCCCCCTTCCTGTTTGCCATAGCTATTGAACCACTGCCAATCTGGTTGCGTCAGGAAGCTGGGTTCGAGGGTATCACCCGAGCCGGTAAGGTGCATAAATTATCTTTATATGCCGACGATCTTCTTTTGTATATGTCTAATCCAGCGGTTTCTCTACCTGCAGTCCGAGAAATCCTAAATAAGTTTGGGTTATTTTCAGGCTACAACTTAATTTTCATAAGAGTGAAATTTTTCCCATAAACCCTTAGGTAGGCTAGGCTTATACCCCACTCTTTTTTTTTTCCCCCTTTGAGTATGCTGTAGATGGATTTAAGTACTTGGGAGTGTATGTGGCTAACTCGATGAACCAGCTCTTTGCCAAAAATTTCCCACCCCTTTTGGAGAAGTGCAAAGTGGACTTTGATAGGTGGTCTGGTCTTACAATATCCCTAGTTGGTCGAGTTAACTTGGTTAAGATGGTCATCTTACCCAAATTTTTATATCTTTTTACACATATCCCGGTGCTCATTAGAAAGGAATTTTTTAAGTCACTTGACCAGTTGATAAGCTCATTTATCTGGGGGAATAGATTTCCACGTATTAGCAGGGCTGTGTTGCAGCTCCCGAAAGCTCTGGGGGGTTTGACATTGCCCAATATGATGCATTATTATTGGTCTTGTAATATTCAAAAACTTCTATATTGGGTCGATTGCAATGACGACAATACACGCCCCTTGTGGGTAGATATGGAGCTTGGGTCTTCCAAACTTTCCCTTCATTCTTTAGTCTGCTCTCAACTCCCTCTGACCACTTCCAACCTTTCTTCTAATCCGGTTGTAAAGACCACGATCAAAATTTGGGTTCAGATCAGGAAGAGCCTGGGTCTTCACAGGGCCTCTGATCTAGCTCCTATGGTAAATAACCATTTATTTTTGCCTTCATGTACAGACGCAACCTTCCGGACTTGGTCTAACAAAGGCATAACTAAATTCAGGGATCTGTATTACCAAGGAACTTTTATGTCCTTTCCCGAGCTGGCTAGAAAATTTGACTTGCCTAACTCCCATCTATGTCGCTTTTTTCAGGCAAGGCATTTTGTTCAGTCACAGAATCCCATATTCCCGAGCCGCCCACCTGAAACTTTGCTCGATTCACTATTAGCTCTTCTGCCAGGAGAAAAGCGACAGATTTGTAATATTTACTGTCTCATTAACACTTCGATAGTGAATCTGCCTACAGCTCCAAGGGAATCCTGTTAACAAGAGCTAGGTATTAGAACCCCTGATGATTATTGGCAACAGGTATTACGATTAGTTTATTCCTCTTCAATCTGTGCAAGGCACGGGCTGTTACAATGTAAGGTGGTGCACAGGGCTCATTACACTAATTTAAGATGATCTCGTATTTTCCCCAATTCGACCGACATGTGTAATAGATGCAAGTTATCTCCAGCGGATCATTCCCATATGTTTTGGTCTTGTCCCAGGCTTGCCACTTTTTGGTCAGAAATTTTTGACACACTCAGCACTGCTTATGGCGTTTGTATCCCTCCTGACCCATTTCTGGCTTTGTTTGGCGCCCCCTTACACTCAGTAGCTACAAAAACCTTGCGTACAGTTCTTGCCTTCTCCACCTTGTTGGCCAGACGACTTATACTCCATATCTGGAAACTTTCTCAACCTCCTCCTCATAACAGGTGGATTAAAGAGTTGCGACTCTCTATTGAACTTGAGAAACTTCGGTTTTCCCTCAGAGGTTCCTCGGTCTCCTTTGAAGAAACCTGGGCACCTCTTTTAAATCAAATAGAAACTTCTACAACCCTCCCTGATGGTGAAGACTGAGCCAACCCCCCCCCCCCCCCCCCCCTTTTTTTCCTCCTTCTAATTTGTGTGTGGATGTGTAAGTTTTTTTTTTTTTTATAATTGGTATATGTACGTATGTGTATATGCATATACATGTGTTTGGTCTATATATCTGTGAAGTTATTTGATCTATTTTGACTGTGTATGCTGTATTTGTAATAGTCCTTCTGTAGCTGGGTTGGGGCTGTGGGATGGAATGGTTTGGGGGAAGGGAAAAAAAGAAAAGATATCCAGAAGCATATTTTCTATGTATGTATTGTTTATGTCATTTGTTATATGTCTTCCAATAAAAAAAAAAAGTTATAAAAAAAAAAACCCACATCTGTATTGTTTAGCTTTTGGCGCACCATGAGACTTGTTCTTGGTGTTTTGTGGTGTGTATGAGTTTGATATTTAGTCTATTTATTTATGTATTTATTTATCTCTTTATTCACTACTTCTTATTTATTCACTGATGTAGCGATAATTGGGTCGTCTTTTGGACGAATTAATAATCTGGACGTTACAGAGGTAAATTGTATTTACCTCGATAACCTCTGGGGCACCACGTTGTTTTTGCTTTGGGTTACCAGGAGCAAACAACGACCAAAATCCTTCTTTCATCAGTCATTGATAATCTAAAGTCGCCACACTCGATATTCAGTGGTTCGTTGTACTAACAAAAGAATAATAATCCACTCGGAAAAACAGATGACTTAGGCGGAATAAAGTTCGTAAAACATGCATTTATTCACGATTGCTACACTACAGAATCAAAACACTGCCTATCTAACTATTCTACCGTCAGAAGAAAAGAAACAAAATAAAGCGAATGAAAATAAGGAAGGAATGCAAATGAATGAGGAAACAAGGGAAAAGAGAAATTTGACCTGCCAGATCTGTGATATGTTTCAAACGTAAGTTGCACGCAGTGGATACGCCGAGCTAGGAATCAAGCGCACTTACGAGAATGGGAGTTGCGTCGAACGAGCAGAAAGGTCTTCAAAAAGAAGGGGGAAAATAGTCAATGTTCGTTCCAAAAAGGCAAGAAAAGAAAATAAAAAAAAAAGTTTATTCCACAGGTGAGCACGGGAAAGCCGCTCGCGGGCCTGGCGTAGTTGCGCGGCTCGTGCCTTGATTGGTCGGCGATCCGGCGAGGTTGGTACTCGGCGAGATTGGTTCTGCCGGACAGCTGCCCGATTCCAGGTGTTGCAACTCGGTCCGGAAGGCCAGCCGTTGGAGGTGAGCTGGCACCGCGGCGAGGCGCCACCGAGTAGCAGGTGAGGTGCGCGGCTTAGGTGCACAACCTTGAGTCCGGCGGTGCGTTGCAAGTGTACCCGGGACCGCGAAGGTCGGGCGGGCAAGCACCGATACTAGAACAAAAAAAACAAAACAAAAAGAAAGCAAAAGAGTCTTTAGTCAGCGTTGCAGTTTGCACCTGCTTTGGCGTGGCGTGGAGCGAGGATCCGCTCTCGTTAACGGATCCTGCCAGAAAAGAAAAAGGCCACGTGGTTGGCAAGTTTCTTGGAACAAAGAGTTCGAGCAGGCTGGGCCACTTGCAGGTCGTGCACAGAGTTTTGGAAGAGGCGGGAGAGCAGGAAGAGGAGCAAGAGAGTGAGCAGAGCGTCTGCTCGTCCTTTTAAAGTCTCTGGGTGGGGCTTCAGCAGGTGATGGCACACCCTTCTGTTCGCTCGGGCAGACTTTAAGAGGAAAATTATTAAAGAGATTAATAATTTGGCATTAAATTTGGTCAGTCTGGCAAATCAGTTTTCCCACACAACCCGTTTAACACACATCGTAATTAATGCATCATAAACTAACTTGTGAGGTAACTTCTACTTGTCTAATCTGACTGAACTGAGAGATATTGATTACCTTTCATTCTTTATGGAGTACAAATGAAATAGGATGTTCATACACACAAAGATATAACATGAATCATTCGTAGTTCAGTTGTCTGTCAAGAATTATCATGGTATAAATGTGTAAAATGCGGTTACTTATGTGAATTGTCACTAAGGATAGTTCCAAGTTTCACCACTTGGAGGTGTTGTTGCTCCATCTAGACGTTCCAGGAAGGGCGAGGCGCCAGAATACCCTTTTGTGATTGATAAGAAGTCATGAACATTCCTTTGATCGGTCATTTGTGTATTCCAAACCATTGGAGCCATTTGTTCGGGCTCCGAGAAGACTGCTTGAATACACTCCTTCGGCAGACGCATAAATTCCTTTGTCACCTGGTCAGCGGCTTCAAAAGAGTTTGTTGGTGGCTGGGTGACCACCTGCCGAGCTGACCAGGCTTGGATCCTGTCTGGGCAGTGGAATATTCATGCACTGCAGAGAATTTGCTTTAGGAGAAGCAAACTTAAAAAAAAAAAATTAGAGGGTAGAGTGGAACTTAGGCAATAGTTGTTACACTGATGTAAAATGTATTTACTTGTAAAAAAACAAAACAAAACTGTACTCGCACTTCAAAATGTTTGCTTTGTTCTTGTTTACTGCAAAACTGATGTTTATGTACAGCACTTTGTATACAGCAACGCCTGTTCTTAAAGCGCTTTATAAATAAAGTTGAGTTGAGTTGAGTTTTTCAACAATTTAATACTTCCTCTGTTCGTGCTGATTGTACTTTCTTTTGCTGAATTGTGAACAAGGTTGTATAGCTTGCATTGGAGCAATGTTGTTTGTAGCAATTGCTTTGGCTTGATGAACAGCAGTTTATACAGTCAAACCTTGGTTTTCGAACGCTTCTGTTCTCGACCAAATCGTTTTTTTGACCAGAAAATTCGAGAATTTTATGTCTCAGAACTCGTCCAAAAAATCGTCTCTCGACCAAACTGAAAAAAGCCGAGCGTACCTGAACGCGACTCACTCGGGAGAAAAAGCCCAGCATACCACGCAACTCACACGGGAGAAAAAGCTGAGCGTACCTGAACGCGACTCACTCGGGAGCCGAACTAACTCGAATGCCCAGGATGCTTCCTCCGTAGCACATTCGTGTTCAAAGTTCGTTCGGAGCAGACCTGTTCATTGTTATTTACTCAGTTTTTTTTTACATAAGTTTTACATTGTGTATTAGCCCCTAATCAAGGGTTCAAAGAAAGCAAGTGCATTTTGTTTTTGTTTTTTTCATCATTTTAGATAGGATATCTTCTATTAAAATAAAACAGTGTCTATTTCTACCCTTTTCTATTTATGGTAAACAATATACAGTGTAAAATAGTAAAAAAAAACAAAAAAAAAAACAAAAAAAAAAACTTTTTTTAGACTTGGAACGGATTAAAATTATTTACATTAATTATAATGGGAAAAATTGTTTCAGATTTTGAACATTTCGCTTTTGGAACAGCCTTCTGGAACGGACTATGTTCGAAAACCGAGGTTTGACTGTACTTGCGATGCAATTGTTAGAGCTGTATCCAATGTTAGGCCTGGTTCTAGCAACAGCCTCTGTCTTATGTTTGGGTTAGACACGGCTCCGTCATTTTCCCTCTATCTCTCTCGCTCTCTCTCTCTCTCTACCTATGTCGCTCCCTCTTTTTCACGTGTCTGAAGCGAGGTTTGGCAGTGTCTCAGCTGCCGTGCTCAGAGAGGGAAGGTGGGGGAGGTGGTACTGCACTTGGAGCACATTGCTCCACCTTGTTTGCGCAGCCGCAGACAGAGAGAGACAGGAGGAGGAGAAAACAGGAGAGGAAAGGACGACACACAAACGCGGTTTGTACTAGATATGCCGAAAACGCAGTAAGATTTGGAGACATTTTAATTGGTTAAAGTCAGATGAGAGAAGGAGCCGGATCAGTCCGTCAAAGTTTATATGTTTTTTTTTTTTGTTTTTTTTTTTTTAATGCACATTTAAAATAAAGCAAGGTCTTTTATCCTGGACCGGGTGAGTAGCTAATGTTTGTTTTGTTTGCTGCTGCTGTTGCAGTTAAATTACTACTCACTATTTTTGTTATTTGATTATTTGGATTGTTGTTGGTTGAAGTTTTAATTTTGTTTCTTGTCTATTGTATGCAGCCTATTAATTTGTTCAATAAAATGACAAAAAAAAATCATTTTCTTTGCTTGATAATTGTTGCTATTTGCAGTCAGTAGAGTGCAATATTTAGTTCACCAAGTCATTTATCAAAATGTATGGTAAATATGTCGTAAATATTTAAAAGAAAAGCTAAAGTTCAAAGAGCCGTTTGAGAGCCAAAAAGAGTCTCTTTTTACTCGCTCTTTTCACTGAGCTGATCCAAATGAACCTGTACACCGAAAACAGCTGAAAATCCCATCACTAACTAACTGGTCATGGATCATTTCATTTGTTCTCTCCTCAAATCCGCATTTTGAAGCAAAATCACGCGGCTACATACTGTGTAATTGTCTCAAGAGGTGCTTGTCTTTACTGTCTGAAGGCATGCCGTTCCACAACATTTACTTTGGGTATACAGTATTTTTATAGAGCATAGACAGCAGTGTCAAACGTGTCATCTGTATTCCGGTAGTGAGTAGAAAGTCAAGTTGTCCCTCGGCTCCAAGACAGTCGTGTGGCTCTCCTGCGAGCATCAGGCCAAGCATTTCCTGTTGCATTAATTACCAGCATATAGTTATTGAAAATTCACATCCACACCTCGAATGGTATCGATGGCTCTCCCGGACAGGGCAAAAACGCTGGTGGTGCAGGCACAATTATTATTTTTATTACAATATAACAAATAACAATAATAATATATCACCACTCGAGATAGCGTGTATATTTTGTTTCATCTACTATGCTTGTTAATCTTTAATTGACAATAACATTTGACAGTCTATGCTAGTTGTTAGTCTTCAATTTACAGTCTAACTGTGGCGCGCCCGCACACACACACACACACACACACTCACCCCGATTTTTAACTTAATGTGTAATATACGTGGGTGTATTAATATGTTTCGGTGTGGCATGTTTGATTCAGTCCACTAGCATACTGTATTCTCATTAAATTTATTAGGTGGCGCTGAGGCGCTATGGAAACAAAGCTAGGATACGAGTTGTCAAACGGACGCTATTGAGTGTCGCACGCGCTAGAGGTGGGAGACAGGCGAGCAAAGAAAAGACGCCATTAGCCGAAGGGTATGAGAAAAACTGGAAAATTAGTCTTGAAAATCCTTTAAAAATGATTGAATTTGGTCATGGAAAAGATGTACGAACCTTGCATACAGTATAGGTACCTATATTAATTTTTTTGTATTGCCTTTTTTTCCAGGTTTGAGTGTGAGAGAGAATTTTACATTCACTGACCCTGAAACCAACACGTCCACCAACAGCAGTTCTGTTGCTGTTGCAATCCTCGTGCCTTTATTTGCACTCATCTTGGCTGGACTCGGTTTTTATCTCTACAAACAGAGGTATGTTCTTCACTGGATACATTTTCTGTTCTTGTTCTTCGATGTCAACTTGTTTTCATCCAATTCACTTAACCCTTTGATGCACAACATATTCACACCCCTTCTAATGCACAACTTGGTCGGGTCACTTTTGACCCATGTTGTGCATCAAAGGGTTTTAAGAGAGAAGTATATGCCAGGCTTTTTAATATACCATGTCGTGTAAAATATTGGAGGATTGCATCTTTGCATCATGTAGCTTACTTTTCCATTCATTGTAAGTTAGCAGTGGAAGGTGCACTGCTCTTTCAACAATAATAACCACAGCCTCATCTACGTACTGCAGCTGTCTAAGCAAGCTGTCAGTCGATAATTTTTTTTTAATCGTAATTAATCGCATGACTTCAATAATTAACTGACGATTAATCACACAATCGCAAATATATATCTTAATTTATATCTAAATTTACAATTAAATGTACAATTTTCCCCCCTAATTTAAATATGGTTTTATTTTTTAGTCAATGATAAAGTAATTTCATAACAATTCAATAAAAAAAGTTTTTAAAAAAAATCATTGATGGAGTAATTTCATAACAATTCAATTAAAAAAGTAAAAAAAAAAAAAATCAAATATGTACTGTACTGTAAAACCAAACCAAAGTGTGACTGATTTGTTTCGGTCATTTTTCTGTGACTACAACATGGTGACAGCTCAGTGCATTTTTCTTTTCATATTAGGAGCTGCCTAATTTTTAACATGAAATAACTTGTGAAATTATGCACATTTTTAAAACTGTAAAATACAACACAGTCCCCACAAATATATGCTTGATGATGCTTTTATTTTGTTAACTGAAATAGGATGTGCATTGTAAAATGACGAATTTTTACTGCATAGGAACCAGAAACGATCGATGTTCTTTTCATATTAAGTTATGCCATTTTAAACAATAAGTAATTTGCAAGTTTCTGCACATTTTAAAATTGTAAAATACAACTTGACGCCATTCCTCACAAGTAGATTCATCCATCCATCCATCCATCCATTTTCTTGACCGCTTATTCCTCACAAGGGTCGCGGGGGCTGCTGGCGCCTATCTCAGCTGGCTCTGGGCAGTAGGCGGGGGACACCCTGGACTGGTTGCCAACCAATCGCAGGGCACACAGAGACGAACAACCATCCACACTCACAAGCACACCTCGGGACAATTCGGAGCGCCCAATTAACCTGCCATGCATGTCTTTGGAATGTGGGAGGAGACCGGAGTACCCGGAGAAGACCCACGCGGGCACGGGGAGAACATGCAAACTCCACCCAGGAAGGTCCGAGCCTGGACTCGAACCGGAGACCTCAGAACTGGGAAGCGGACGTGCTAACCACTCGACTACCGTGCCGCCCCAAGTAGATTCAGTATAATTTAATTTATTACTGCTAAATTGTGTTATAGTGACACTTTTCACTATGTTGGACGCTTTTATTTTGTTAAGTTCTCGGATGCGTCATGACGCTGCTGAGGCTGCTCTACTGTTACAGCAAACACATCGACACCTTCAGTTGAAGCCTTATGAGATATTTTGTGGAGATGCTGAATAAAATACCCCTCACATCTAAAGATAAATGGGATTGGGCTCACTCCAACTGACAAGACGGCGTCCATTCGGCTCTTTACTCTCAGTGGTTTGAGAGTGCACACGGACACCTCTTGGTGCTCGATGCTAATGGCTAACCGAGTGCCTTCTTTCAAAGCAGGGAACGGGTGGTTAGTGGTGAGACACAGTCCAAATAGCTCCTCCGCGCTACATTCTGCCCCTTAAACACTGTGTGCATTTCTTTTTTTTTTTTTTTTTTTTTTTTTTTTTTTTTTTTTCTTTAAGAGCTCAGAATTGTTCATTCGGTAGTCTTACCGATTCAACGTCTTGTCATCATTGCTCTTTTCTTTTTTTTTTTTTTTTTTTTTTTTTTTTTTTTTTTTTTTTTTTTTTTTTTTTTTTCTTTTTTTGTGTGTGTGTATGTGTGCGTGCGTTTGCGTGCGTGCGTTTGCGTGCGTGCGTGCGTTTGCGTGTGTGCGTTTGCGTGCGTTTGCGTGCGTGCGTGTGCGTGCGTGCAAATACTTATAAATTTATACTCATTCATTCACCTAAAACCTTATAAATATCCCATTACCCTTCGCCTTAACCAGGTACTTCAGAATCTTGCCAGAGTCGTGAGATTTAAATGGTCAGGAGACCAGAGAAAAGGTCAGAAAAAAAAAGAAATAAAGAGAAAAGAAAGGTAAATCAAAGTGACATCCAGCACCGACCAAACACTTCCTGCCTTCCCCATGATTACAAAATCAAAGTCTTACGCCAACCCCGGAAGCCTCTAAATTCCAGCAAATTTAGCGAGATCTCAAGAGCCCAGAGGAAAAACTAAAGAGAGGAAGGAGGGAAGGATCGATAAGGCAGAGTGAGATCAATAGAAGCCAGTACATCCAATCCATCAAAGTGAAGTCCAGCACCAACAAGACCCCTCCTGCGTGGTTACAAAACCGGAGTCTTATGCCAACCCCAGAAACCTCAAACTTCCAATAAATTGAGATCTCAAGTGACCAGAGGAAAAACTAAAGAGAGGAAGGAGGGAAGGATAGATAAAGCAAAGTGAGATCCACAGACACCAGCACCCACTGATTCAAGGGGCTGTGGGAGGGAGAGGCAACTTCTGTTTGAGTTTCAGTAGATGCTGGTGCGATGGATCTGGCATGCATAAGGACCACCACCAAAGAAAGAAGCCGTCAACCGCGGTCCAGCAAAGCGAGCACCCCCCCCCCCCCCGGAATCCCCAGGCCGCGGCAGCACCAAGGCCACCCCCAAGCCACCCGAGCGGACACCGGTCGGCGAGCCGACCCAGACACCCGGAACACCCCCGCCCCAGCCCCGGCCCACACCCCCGAGCCCAAGGCCGCAGAACGAGGCCCAGCGGGCCCCCACAGCGCCCCACCGGTCCCCAGCCCCCATCCCCCCACGACCCCCCCGCACCCCACCCAAACCCGCCATCCACCACGGCCCAGGCCCCACCACCCCCGACCCCCAAACCCCCGAACACACCCCGACCCCCAGCACCCAACCCCCCACCCACCCATACCTCCACCCCCCCCCCAAACAAGCCGCCCCCCCCCGACGGCCGCCACCCCCCCCCCCCGCGAACCCGGCCCCCCGCGAGAACCCCCCACCCCCCCCGGAAACCGGCACCGGGCAGCAGCGCAGAGAGGGAAGATGTACCCACCCCACCTCCAGCCGCGCGAGATTTGCACAGCGGCGGGAGGGGGGAAGCAGAGGAGGAAGCACCAGGGGAGAAGGCGGAACACCAGAACACCGAGCCCGGTGGGGAGAGGCCCCGGTCGTCACGCCAGAGTACAAGTGACACCTAACCCTGTTACTGAGTCCGCCAGCTCGCCGACTGGCGAGCTCTACCCTACACCGTGAATGTGGCCCCACCCAGTGTATATACAAGTGTGTGCGTGTGGTGCATTAAAATTGGGAGCAGGTGAGTCGGAGCAGAGGGAAAAATTTTCCCCTATTCCGACACACCCGTATCCCCCCCCAAAAAATGAATATGTATATGTGTGGTGCATTAAAAAAGGGAATGGAGGGACAAAGTGGTGGGGCAGGGACACAAATGGGGGGGACCACAGCGCTGCCAGGCACTGCAGTCCATCCCCTCTGATGGCTCCCCGCCCCAACTCACCCCTCCCCTTGGACGTGAGGTGCATTAAAATTGGAGGGGAGTTGAAGGGTGAAGACGGTGTTTCCACCCTTCCCCACCCCACCAAGAAATGTGTTGTGTGCCCTATGTGTATATTTACAAAGTGTATAGTGCAAGCTAGTGAAGTGAGTAAGAGGAGCGACCAGCGGGGCCTCACCCAACCCGGCGGGTGTAGGTGGCACGCCCGCCCCCCAGCACCCCCACCCCCCGCCGCCCCCCACCTCATCCACCCGGCACCACAATGGGCGGACAGCCAGCGCAGCAGGGCTACCGGACAGCCCACCGGCCACCGGAGCCCGCCCGGGGCGCCAGGAGTTATACCGGAGTGGGGCAGGCCCCAAACCCTCGCCCGGCCCCCGGAGCCCGACGCCCGGGCCGGGGAGGGAGCCCCAGGCCCAGGGAGAGGGAGGGGGAGGGGCCGCAGGGCAGACAGGGAAGGGGGGGGGGGGGGCGGGGGAAGCGGGGAGAAGACGACAAGAAGGCGAAAGGGCGGCTGCAGGGCAGGAGGCGGGGGGGGAGAGGAGGAGGGAGGGCGACAAGGGAAAAGGGACCGGGAGGCAGAGGAGGATGGGCGGGAGGAGGCGAGGAGGGAGAGGCGACGGGGGGGAGGAAGGGGGAGGGGAGAGGGAACCACGGGGCACACCGGAGGCCCACCCACCCCGAACCGCTCCGCCGGGCACGGAGCAGCGGACCGCGCCGGGACGGCACCGCCCCGGGCACCAGGGGAAGCACCCCAACACCGCACCCCACAGGGGGCCCAGGGAGCGGCCAAGACGCAACCGCCACCGAGCAGACAACGGGGGGGGGGGGGGCAGAACCACCCCCGCCCGACCACAGGGGACGGCGTCAAGAAAATTGACTAATTAGCATGCAGTAACACCAAGTGTTGATGCTTAGTGCCCACTAGAAATAGATCTTAAGGAGTTATTGAGTATAGTGTCGTATAGTGTGGTATGCTCGAGCCCACTAGCAGCAACTAGGTTCCTGACTATATAAAAATAAAAACAATCAGATACAAAATACCAAATACAGGAGCAGCGAAAACAGAAGTTGTAACGATGTGGTGGCTCTCGTTAACAGGCAGAATCTTGGCAGGATTAAGTTGCCAAATTGAGATTAAAATATTCTATGTACATAGACCATATTTGTTTAAATCTTGATACTTGATTTTTATTTAAGGCAGAGATTTTTTCCATTGAGATATAATTTATTAGTAAGTTTAACCAGTGGTCGATATTTAGAGATTGTTTATTTTTCCAATTGACAAGGATTATTTTTTTAGCAATAGTAAGGGCTATAAATATAGATTGAGATTGTTTACATGGTAGCTCAGTTATTGTTAAGTCACCTAGTAAACACAGTCTTGGAGATAAAGGAAGCCTACAGTTTAATATATCAGCGAGCTTTTCCAAGATTTTAGTCCAGAAATGCAGCACTGGAGTACATGACCATAAAGCATGAAGATAAGTATCGGCAGTGTTTTGTGAGCACTGGAGACAAATGTCGGAGTCAGAGAGTCCCATTTTTTTCATCATATATTGTGTAATATATGTTCTATGAAGTATCTTATATTGGATAAGTTGCAAATTTGTCTGTTTGGTCATTTTAAATACATTTTCACAGATTTGGGTCCAAAAGTCTGGTTCCGGAACTATAGACAAGTCTTTTTCCCATTTTAAAGTCGGTAAATACGTTTTATTTGTGTATAAAAATAACTTATATATTTTTGATATTTTCTTTATTGTTGTTGGAGAAAGCTTTATAATATCTTTAGCTAAGACAGGCAGTTGGAGCGTATCCTGAAGTGTTGGGATTTGTTTCTTAACCATATTTTTAACTTGCAGATAATGTAAGAAATTTCCCTTTTTTATTTCATATTTCTGGACCAAGTTTGTATACGATATAAACTTATTATCTGAGAAAAGATGATGAAGGTGTGTAATTCCTTTCTGCTCCCATAGGCTTAAATGGAACGACTGATTATTAAGTTGAAAGTCGGGGTTATGCCAAATGGGAGAGAGCCCACAGGGCGCCAATTGGGAGTTTGCACTGTGTGCATTTCTATTGGGTAGTTTTGACGTGGACGTTTCTACTGCGTGGTGACTGAAATTCCCTGAGTAAAGGCTTTCCAAATAAGGAGCGGTCGTTAATAAATTTGTCCCGTTAAAGGCACTTTAAGTTAACAAGATAATAACGGGATAATTTTGACACCCATAATACATAAATATATATATATATATATATATATATATATATATATATATATACATATATATATATATATATATATATATATATATATATATATATATATATATATATATATGTATATATATATATATATATATATATATATATGTATATATATATGTATATATATATATGTATATATATATGTATATATATATATATATATATATGTATATATATATATATATATATGTATATATATATGTATATGTATATATATATGTATATATATATGTATATATATATGTATATATATATATGTATATATATATATGTATATATATATGTATATATATATGTATATATATATATGTATATATATATATGTATATATATATATGTATATGTATATATATATATATATATATATATATATATATATATATATATATATATATATATATATATATATATATATATATATATATAGAGAGAGAGAGAGAGAGAGAGAGAGCAAGCTAATGGACACTTGTTTTTTTGGTTCTGGATGAGGGAGCATAATTTGGATGCTCCGTATCAACTAATATGCAAGCCCTTCCTTTATCTGCAGGAAAACGGACAAAGCGCAGTACACGGGCTGTTCTGTGCACGAGAACAACAATGGACAGGCCACATTTGAGAATCCCATGTACAACACCAACACAAAAGCTGCCGAGGGGAAAGTCGTGCGCTTTGACCCCAATCTCAACACCATCTGCACCATGGTTTGACGCCTGCAGCATCAGCGAGAAAGACTTTGTTTGTTTAACATGAATATATATTGACATATTTCGACTTTTTCCGGTTTATGCCAAAAAATGTCATAGAACTACTCAGAAATACAAAGCACACTTTCGCCAGTACTGAGGTCCCTCGCCATTTGCGGTGTAAACACAAAAGGTAAGAAATGGAAATGAGGAAGAAGTGCCTCATCGTCTTCTTTTAAGTTGGTGAAGAAGAAGAGGGGCTTGCTACACTCTATGAGTGTTGGGATAAGGTCCAGTAGTTTTATGCTATTTAGGGTAATACACAAAGCCAAATGATATAATTTTAAATTTGATCAGCATGTCCACATCAAGACATGTTTTTGCGGATGTGTGAATCACACATCTTACTGTTTTTTTGTTTTGTTTTGTTTTGTTTTGTTTTTTCCTCAACACTGGGTTCTATTCTTTTGGGATGTATTCTTTTCCAAGTGGTAGGAATTTCTGAGGATGTTTTCTCTCACCGAATACAGTCGGTGCTCTATCTCTCTCTCTCTTTTTTTTTTTTTTAAAGCTATATGGCCAATTTTCCTATTTAATTTGTTGGTGCATCCTACTGACAAGCTCTAAGAGCCCCAATTTAATTACTGAAGTGCAGTACCATTTTTCTAGGTCCTACGGGAAAGCTTTTGCTTTTACCGTGCAGTGTTCTCAGACAATTTCCTTTATGTTTGCTACTGGTTTGTTTGTCATTAATTTGCTTGTCCACAGAAGCATGTTTAAATGTGAGCGTTGAAATGACAACCAGTCCGCATAAGTTTAGTCTTTTGAGTGCATTGGTCATACTTGCGTGAAAGTATCTAACGGAATATTGAAATGATGCAAAGTCCTTTATTTTCACTAGTTGTATTTGGATCATTGCATTTAACTGCATTTTAAGTGAATGAAACCCCTCTTAAAAAGGCACACATCAATAATCTCAAAGTAGCCTAGGACATTTTTGCATCATTTTTACAGGGTCAATTTATTGTCAAGTTGTGTGCAGCATTGATGACCAGGTTTTTAGTTTTTAATCCATGATCAAAAGACAAAGATGTAAAACGTCAACCTGTCACATGAGGTTCCGTTAACATTACAATATGTTGTTTTTTTTTTTGTCTTTTCTTATTTTGCTCCAAGATGCAGATCATTGTTTTGTAAGAAGTTATGAGTATGACAAACTAAGCAGCGTTAGCAGTGACGTGTAGTAAGCTCTAGGTTCGGGTAGGCAGGCAGTCGCAAATTGAGACGCACACGACAATTACAAATTTGTGTGTTGGCAGGTGAGTGCACAACTTATCCTAAGGAGGGTGACCATATTTTTATTTCCCCCAAAAAAGGGCACACTCGGCTCAACCTTGAGTTACTTAAATGAAACTCGGTTTACTCAAAGATGCCATACATTCAAACTATTTTAACAAAATGTACTGTATGCCTACTCTGTCTGGGTAGAAAATAAAACAAAAAGCATTACCGTATTTTCCGCACTATTAGGCGCACCTGAGAGCCTTCAATTTTTTCAAAAGCTGACCACCTTATAATCTGGTGCGCCTATGGATCAATATTGATCCGCAACAGGTCTCGCTGTCAAGACGCTATCGGTGACCCGCATGCGCAGAAGATCCCGCCATCTTGGATCGCTAACTACGGCAACCCCACTAGAACAAAATATCTTTATATGCCTGCGCGATAGTGCGCGTTCGTAAAGACACGATACATCATTGAAAAAATATCTTACATTCTTGATGCATTATAAAGAAACTATATTAATTCTACAGGTTTTAAAGACGAACGTTTTACTTTTGACCCCATTACATTCCTAGTTAGTCTTCATTGTTATAATTTACGTTTAGTCTGCAGTATTTTTATTGTCTTTATAACAATATTTAAAATATGTCATTCATTGAAGGTGCACCTTATAATGCGGTATGCGTTATATATGGAAAAAGTTTTAAAATATGTCATTCATTGAAGGTACACCTTATAATGCGGTGCGCCTTATAGTGCGGAAAATATGGTACTCTCTTTTGAAGTCTAACTTGACCACATGATTAATGACACAAGTCCAACATATTTTTGCTCCACAGTCGACTTTTTTCTTTCTTTTTTTTTTTTTACTACTTATTGGGCCGATCGGGAATAGCCTCCGGCGTGGCAATCTCAACGCTTTACCACTCAGCCAAAGTTCAGGGCCACTGGCACAACGTAGGACAGTATTCGAATGCTAAGGAAGTAAGGTACTTAAAACGCTGACCTACTTGCTTCTTAAAAGAAAAACAAAAATACTTTAAGATAACAACATGCATACAGAAAATCTGTCTCTGTTTTTCCCCCTACACCCCTCACGATCAACTTGGGAGCAGTTTGGAGTCTACCATTTGCTTTAAATGCGGTGCACTCCGCCTCCCATTTGCCACACAATGAAAACCAGACATTTTCATGAATTTAACAAACCCATCCAGACATTTGGAAAGGATGTACCGTTTTCCACACT
Organism: Festucalex cinctus; assembly: GCF_051991245.1. NCBI lineage: Eukaryota > Metazoa > Chordata > Actinopteri > Syngnathiformes > Syngnathidae > Festucalex > Festucalex cinctus. The sequence continues at coordinate 28,889,086 of NC_135417.1, forward strand.
ACAAGGCACACCGCATTATAAGGCGCACCTTCAATGAATGAGATGTTTTAAAACTTTTTCCATATATAAGGCGCTACAGTAGAGGCTGGGGTTACGTTATGCATCCATTAGATGGTGCTGCACTATGTCAACAAAACAGTCAGCTAGGTCAGTCAACCTTTACAAACTATTAGAAACCAACTTTCTTACAACTCCATTCACTCCCAAAATGAATAAACAGCTGTTTTATTATTTTCTCTGAGGTAAAGTAATAGTATTAGCTAGCGATCCAAGATGGCGGGATCTTCTGCGCATGCGCGTCACCGATCGTGCAGGGTCACCGATAGCGTCTTGACAGCGAGACCTGTTGCGGCTCAATATTGATCCATATATAAGGCGCCCGGATTATAAGGTGCATGGTCAGCTTTTGAAAAAATTGAAGGCTCGTAGGTGCGCCTTATAGTGTGGAAAATACGGTAATAAAGTGGACATCTCCTGGCAAACCAGCCTAATTTCTCATAAAATCAAGCTAGCAAAAGTAATAGCAATATCAAACATGTAAAGTGAAAACAGCTTGTTAATCAAAGCACATCCACAAAGCCAAGCTTCCCTTTTGTAACATTCTTTATGAAAAGTCCGAATAATTTTCTGTCACTTACTTTGCTGAAGATCTGGTATAGCTAAGACGTTGGTCTCACATCCTTCAAAAGCTGGCATTTTTCCCTCAAAAGAGGCTTGAAAATAGTTTTATATTCTCCACTGACGTCACATTGCCGCCAGTAAGCCGCAGTGCCAGTGATTGATTTGAATGCACTATGTATGTTCACATAGGAATAATGCAGCGACGTAAAAAGTCAGCGTAGCGATCCGCCTATTTATGTAAATGTCTTTTATACTGAGAAACTAACTACGCATGCGTGAACACATATCGCGATGCGAAAGGGCTGGTAAAGGCACCCTAGCGGTCCTTCAGAAGACTTGTGTAGGTTTTCTGCCTGACCAGAAAAAGTATTGTGTCATTTTTAATTGAACTATGAAAATCACTAAATGTCACTTTCAAAGCAAAAGGTGCTGTAGGCCAGGGGTGTCCAAACTACGGCCCGGGGGCCATTTCCGGCCCGCCGTCCATTTTTCAGTGACCCGCGTCATATGCTAAGAATGGCATTTGACTCAGTTAAAATAAATTAACAAAAACAGAAATGTTGGAGATGGTCAAAGTAGGGTGGGGTAGGGAGTGTGTCAAAAAAAACAGGTGCCATTAAAGGTTATTTTAGATATTTTTTTAATGTTTACTAATGAAAAAACTAAAACTAAAATAAGAAAAAAAAATATCCATTGATCCATTTTCTTGACCGCTTATTCCTCACAAGGGTCGCGGGGAGTGCTGGAGCCTATCTCAGCTGGCTTTGGGCAGTAGGCGGGGTACACCCTGGACTGGTTGCCAGCGAATCACAGCAAAAAAACAATATTGTTACCGAAATAAAATAAAAACTAAAATGCTTTTTAAAAACAAAAACTAACTGAAACTATTTTATATTTTATGTTTACAAAACTAACTAAAACTAACTGTAATTATAGCAAACGTCCTTCGTGTTAGTCTTTGGTAATTAATTTAATGCACGAGCCTTTGGGGATGATTTTAAATGTGATTTTTCGTAGATTTATTTTGATATAAACCGGAATAATGACGTTTTTTGTTTTTTTTGTTTGTTTTTTTTATTGCAAACAATACAACTTACACGTCGTCATTAAAACAATTCAAGAAAATACAGAACAAACAGAAAAAGAAAACAAAAAAAGATAGCAAAAGGTTTTGCTACATGACAGGGGCACGATGAGTTATACAAAGATATTTAAATTTGAGCAAATCTCCACTATTTTCAAAGCCTTTTGTTTGTCAGAGAACTTGATTGAGAGAATGTACTGTTTGAACTCGTTATAGAAGGCTGTAAAGCATGGCTTCCCTCCGCGAATTTACAACAGTGAATGTGATATTTGGACATTAAAAGTAATAAATTTATTAGATAGTTCGAATTATTTTTCTCTATACTATTTAAAAAAAAACAAAAAAAACAATACATTCTTCCAAGCAATTACAACATCCTTTTCAATGTTAGCGTGAATGAAATCACACAATCACTGCCAAAATAAATTGACAGATGGACAGTACCAAAACATATGTACAACAGTTTCAGGGCACTCGTCACAAAAGCTACAGTTAACATCAATAACTTTTTTAAATTTCTTACTGATATAAGATTTTGCTGGGTAGAATTTATGGATCAACTTATAGGATATTTCTTTGACTTTATTCGTAATCAGAAATTTATTTGGCATGAGCCAGACCGTCTTCCATGGTATATCATCCACAAACCTATTCCAATACGGAATAACATATGGTAATGTTGTAAACTCCTTCTGGAACAAGATTCGTATATGTCTATTGTTGTTTGCAGGACGACCAGACAGACATATTCTCCCTACAGTTGTCTCTTTTGGCACCAAAAAAAACAGTATTGTTATTATCCAGCCGCTTTTGGCCTTTGAAAAGCATACACACACCAGAGGGGATGGCTCCAAACACCTTAGCATAATCTCCAGGAGTCACCGGGATAAGAAATTTCTGAAGAAACTCTTCATGTTAACAAAAGCCCTGCATCATTAAACAATTGATCTACCCAGTTAATCTTGTTTTGAAACCAATATTCCAAAAAGATAGACTTATGCTTATAAAGAATGTCCTTGTTATTCCAAATCAAATAATTATGCGGGGAAAAGTTATGTTTGTAGATGAGCGACCATGAAAGAAAGGCCTGGCGGTGAAAGGCTGACATCTTAACAGGAATTTTGTCAATGTCAAAATTGCAGGCAAGAAAAAAATCAATACCACCTAGCTTTGATAATACATGGAGAGGAATAATATTCCAGATTGAAGTGGGGTTTTGATAGATTTGTTTTATCCAATTAGTCTTGAAGGTTTTAATCAGGGTAGAAAAATCCAAGAAGTTTAATCCACCAACTTCACAAGAATTCATAACAACTGTCTTCTTCAAATAATGAATCCTGTTTTTCCAAATGAAGTCGAAGAGCATTTTGTCAATCCTCTTGCTAATCTCCTTATCGACATGAAGAGCCATAGCCGCATATGTGAGACGTGAGAGTCCTTCTGCTTTGGTGAGTAAAACCCTACCTCTCAGCGACAGATCTTGTAAAAGCCATTGATTCAATTTAGTACGTGTATTTTTAATAATTGAGTTAAAATTTGCGGTGCATCTCACTCTTTCATCTTTTGATACTACAATACCTAAATATTTCACTTCAGCTCTTATGGGAATGCTATACAATTCAGACTTGTCACAGTCCTTAATAGCAATAAGTTCACATTTGTTAATATTCAGACATAAACCTGAGGCTCTTGAGAACTCCTGAACAGCTTTGATGGCCACAGGAATTTGCTTTTCATTTTTCAGAAAAAGTGTTGAGTCATCCGCCAATTGCGTCAGGATTATTTCTTTACCAAGAAGAGAGATGCCTTCAACAGCACTAGCTTTAATATGATAAGACATAATTTGCGCGACTATCAGAAAAAGGTATGGGGAGGCAGGACAGCTCTGTCTTATACCTCTAGAGATCTCAAATCAGGGAGAAGTGCCACCAGACAATTTAATAGAACTATTGCCATTCTTATAGAGGGTTTCCATAGCAGAACAAAAATAGTTACCAAATCCAAATTTATTTAAAGAATGTATTAAGAACTGATGCTCCACTGTATCAAATGCTTTATAGAAGTCTAAAAACAAAATAAAGCCATTATCCTCTAGTACATCAGAATAATCCAAAACATCCAAAACAAGTCTAATATTGTTTATGTGTCTTTTGGGCATAAACCCTGACTGAGTCTCCTCAATAATAGAATTCAGTATGGTTTTTAATCTTCTAGCAAATATCAGGGCATATATTTTGTAATCATTATTAAGCAAAGATATGGGACGCCAATTATCAATCAGAGAAATGTCTTTGTTTTGTTTAGGAATTAAAGTTGTTAGACCTTGAGTCATTGTCGTCGGAAGCATCCTTTTTCTAATACTTTCTACATAGACTTCATACAGGAAGGGAGTCAGTTCAGATTCAAATGACTTGTAAAATTCCGAAACCAATCCATCATTTCCTGGTGACTTGTTGTTCTTTAAGAGAATGACTGCTTCCTTAACCTCCCCAGGTGTAATCGGTTGATCACATAGTTCTATGTCATCTTTCGAGAGTGTTTTAACAATTAAGGGACCCAAAAGGGCCTCAGTGGATGCCTGACAATATCTAGAACTATACAGGTTTGCATAAAAGAGACTGCAGTAGCTAGCTATAAGATTACGGTCATTTGTAAGCATCCCATCAACATTTAACTTATCTAATTTATTGATATTGGCATGATGTTTTTCTAAATTAAAAAAGTAGTGTGAGTTTTGTTCCCCTTCCTCAAGCCATCTTTTTCTGGACCTAACAAATGCCCCTTTAGCTTTTTGATAGTATAGTTCGTCTAATTTAGTTTGCAGAGTAGAAAGTTCCAATTTTTCCCCTTCTGTTAAAGTGTCTATGGCTTTTGTAGACAAGCAGGTGATTTTTGAAACTAAATTTAATTCTGCAAGTCTTTTGGATTTAGCTAAATCACTACTAAATTTCCTGAAAAATTTACCAATTTCAAATTTCAAAAGTTCCCAGTTGGCACAAAATTGTTTTTCCTTTTTAGCTTTAGACAAAAAGTAAGAGATCAGTGTCATTACCTCCTTTTTCACAACCTCATTCGATCGCAATGAGCTATTAAGTTTCCAATATGCTGAACAAAAAGCACCATGTTGAGAAGATGATAGATTTAACTTAATGTATATGGCCTTATGATCTGTTAGAGGAGTAGGATGTATGTTCACCTCGATATCAATCTTGTTAACACTCTTTGAAACCAACCAAAAATCAATTCTTGATTGACTCAGCCCTGTTTTATTACTCCATGTAAATGTTCTATTCTTGGGATACTTTACTCTCCATATATCATCAAGGTCAAATTTTTCCATGAATGGAATTAAGCCAGTGTTTGCCCTATTTGATGAGCCAGGAGGCCATTTATCTATGCTGTTATCTAGTGTGACATTGAAATCACCTCCTATCAACAAAACAGCGTTTGGAAATTTTGCTAACCAGCCTAACAATAAATCCTCAATCAACATAAAAAGATTATCATTTTCTGATTTTTTGTTATATCCATAAACATTGCTTATTATGTATACTTGATCATTAAACTGTATAGTTTGGCAGATAAAATGACCAGCTGGATCCCATTTAGTAAACAAAATTTCTCCATTGTACCTCTTTTTCAAAGTCGCAACCCCAGCTGAGTGTTCTGTTCCATGAGAAAACCAGACACAGTTCCCCCACTGTGATTTCCAGAAGTTCGTATCCTTTACAACCGAGTGAGTCTCTTGTAAGTAGACTAGATCTGTCCTGAACTGTTTGGCAAAAAGAAACAAGGCTTTGCGTTTAGTAATATTTCATAGGCCCCTAACATTTAGTGAAAGAAAAGATAAATTTAACAACTTTAAACAGACAGTAATAAACAAACAGAAATAAAATACCACTCTCGAGCAAACCTTTAGATAGATTAAACGTACACTGTCAAGATTAGCACAAGTAAAAACAACAACCAGGTAAAAAGAACACAAATTCAACTAAAACTATTTTTCCCCATTTTTCCCTACAAAAACAAGACAGACCCATAATATATATGTAAAGGACGGCAAATGTCAAAAACTGATTTATGGCCCCCCCCCCCATAAAACTTTATTGCACCCCCCATAAAACTTTATTGCACCCCCCATAAAACCATTCATAACCTACCCCTTTGAAGTAAGCCCCGCCCCCTTCCGCCTTCATAGCCAATCAGAAGCCGTTATTTTGAATTAAGCCCCACCCACTTTCCGACTTCTTAACCAATCAGAAGCCAAGGACAGCTCCTGTCAAAATTGATTGATGACATCCTGCACCCCCCTTCCCCACCCCCTCATCGTCCTAGCCAATCAGAAGCCGAGGACAGCTCCTGTCAAAATTGATTGATGACATTCTGCATCCCACAATAACAACAAGCACATGTTTTCCGGATCCCCCCACCTTTCTGCACCCCTTCAACAAACATATGATTCCGGTCACCCCCCTAACACCCCCCATCAATTGTATACGTACTTCCTTTGACCCCCCACCAACAGCTTTGTTGTCTGAGAGGAAACTCTCTCAACAGTTCTACCAGCTGATAACCATAAATCGTTTTCGTCCTGATAAAAAACTTTTTTTTCATCTTACAGGAAGGATCCTACCAGCTTTTGAAGTAGCAAGGGGGAAACGCGCCCCACCACCTTAGTGATACTTCACACTAAGTCGTGCGATAGGAAGTGTTCCCCGGCGCCTCTATCGGGCATTGTGCGTGCGAGAATGTAAAATAGGACGTGGCTCTCTTATTCGAGTTAAAGTGTTGTGAATATTAAAAAAAAAAAACACGATTAAGAGGGATGTAAAAATATCCAAATGTCACGATACGATCATTATCACGATATGATAAGAACAACTTCAGGTCGTCAAGGACTCATGAGCGAGGGACGTTGCAATGGGGAACCGCACGAATGCTATTTTTAGACCGCAAGGCAGCAGCTTAAACCCGGAAGTGGGTCAGAAAGAAGCTCGCTCATTGACGAGCCATGCAAATAGTGCTTGTTTTGTTCTCGTTTATCTCCAGAAAAACAAAATGCCGAGTAAACATAGATTTATGGAACTTGCAGAAACCACTCCAGACACTACAACCGTCCACATATGAAGGATGTATTCTTTATTCTTTTCCCGAAGCCAAAAATTCAGATTCATAAATATGAATGGCGATCAACTTGTGCGGACGTCCAAAAGAGCAGGTTAACGCCAGCGAAGTGAAGCCTTTCACCTTCATATGTAGTAAACATTTTGTTGGGGGGCATGCATGCATGCCTCTAGATGACAGTCCTGCCCTTGCCCAGCCACCACCGTCCCGAAGAGTTAAGCGATTGTCTTCATGTTTATGTAATTTTTTGTTTCGCGTCTGGCACCACTACGACTGCCAGACGACAATAATGAATGACGAGGAAAAATGCTAAAATGGCATTGCCACTGTTGTACCGAGCTGTCTTGCTTACCACCTGGGTTTTTATTAAAAAAAAAAAAAAAAACATTTTTTTTTCAGCTGTGACATGTATGACGATTTATCTGTAGGGTCTTTTCTGAATTAAGGAAACGGGTTTATAAGTGGGAAGGAATAATTGAAAGAACTGAGGTATAGCGAGTGTTGTTGGTTGTGCCCAAGAGACACACACACATGCTACACACGTACACAAAAAAAGCAATTTACTCCTAACAACTATCAAAGACGTAAGACAACCAAATATGACAGACAGGGCATATGGTGGTAAAGTTAGAATAGCTTGTTGAAACTGGAGTGTCAATGTCAGTTGCGTAGGATCGAGGGGGAATAAAAAAACTTTACCTGTTCCTTGTCTTTTTCAGCCCTTTACACGCAAGCCATCTCTTCAATTGAACATTAGTATGTTCTTCGACGTCTATATCAGTGAATTTGGCACTAGGGATATCATTCTCGGACAGAATTAGTAGATTTAAGGGCAGTAGACATCTCGCTAGTAGTCTGTTTACATTCGTCTAGCATGACTAGCCCACCGAGTTTGACACTCCTTGGTAGACTCATGAATATTAAGTGTGGTGACGTGGATCGTGCGGTTCCCCATTAAGAGACCTGAGATCTGACCATTGTTTGTAGCCAATTCTTCTAAAGTCGCACTTACCCCACCCTGCTGGTCCCTAATTTTATTGTATCATTATTACATTAGCATGCTAATGCTAATTTAACATATCTAATGCTAAGTTAGCATGCTAATGCTAGGTTAGCATGCTAATGCTAAGTTATTATGCTAATGCTAATGTTACATTAGCTTAGCATGCTAATGCTAGCTTGCAGACTGATTGAGAGGTAAAGTACACCAACATTTGGCAAACAGTTCAGTGCATTCGGCTTTCCACCTTGCGAGAGTCAGCAGTCACATCCAAAATTTCCGCGGAAATGTTTCTAGTTATTATTATTATTTTGCATTTAGCCTCTTCTAGTAGTAAGCACAGCACATACATCAGTGCTGCAGCTTGATAGACTGTTTTGATTTTTTCACATTTCCTGCCCCACTTAGCGCCTTTACCTAGCTAATAAAATGAGCAATTATTTTTATCACTTCATGTTCTTGATCTTCATGCATCTTTTAAAACGCTTGATGAGTACAAATTGATTAACGCCACTGACACTGAGTCATCAACTGCTGCCAACAAATATACAACTAATGTGAACAAAGAATAATCGCACAAACATGAACCATCAGTATTGGACTTTCCATCTGTTTGATCCTTTCTTCATCATAGCAGTGCCTTTGATACTGTATGGGCATATGTTTTTAAAGGAGACATACAATTTACTGCATTTACTGACTTAGCTACAATATACTGTGTGCTCTTAATAAAAATGCTGAGCAGAAGTGAGTGTATGAACGCGTGTGCTCATAGTTTGTTTCAACTGCATGTTGTCTCAGAGGTGATCCACTATAGCACTTTGTACCTCTGTCATTGTTCCATTTTGTACATTTATACAGTTTTGATACTTGATGGAATTCTTTGGTGAGATATCACGTGCTATCAATATGTAATATATTTTGCTAAGCGCATATTTCTCAAGTATGACGATTTTGAAAAATGCATTGGTGAAAGCAGAGGACAAGTAAAGTTCTGATCACAGATAACCTTCAAACATTACTGTAGTCTTCTGAAATGTTAGATTATGAATATGTACATAGGCCTACACAGACATTTTGTAAAGAGATATATTTTTATTCAAATAAAGCATTTGTAGTTAATTGAAAATGTTGTGCAGAATTCACATGTAAATGTCATGTAAGATTACAAAATGTTTTGTATATTTTTTCGTTAGCAGCAATGTATAAACCCTTAATTTATACATAAAATATGAAATCAAGTTCAGCTGTGCTGTTTTCTTTTCTCATTACAGAGATCATTGTGTGATCGATGAAACTACACTTTGATATATTTATTGCAATGTAAGCACTGAGAGAACTAAATGTTTTATTATTCAGCTACTGTTGCCCATCTTGTTTATTTATATATTTATTTATTTAATGAGTTTTCCATTTGCTGACCGCTGCTCAGTTCAGCACTGATGTTATCACTTTCTAAGTGATACATACTGTATACACTTGAAGCCTGTAACAACATAGTGTACCAATAAATTATTGTTTACAGCAACACATTTACCACCCATTAAAACAATTGATGATATTGTGATTTTTATTCCCACTATGCATATTTTTTTCTGTGCCTGAGGCTGCAATGGTAACTATTAGGGGTGTGAATTGCCTAGTACCTGACGATTCGATTCGTATCACGATTGACAGGTCACGATTCGATTCGATACCGATTAATCCCGATACGAATTTATAAGTCGATTGTTGTGATTTTTTTTCATTCAAATTGAGAAAATACTAATCAGTAAGCTTGTAGAGTGTCAGATTTATATGAAAATGTATTATTTATCTGAAATTTCAGTCTTATAGAGGTTGTAATCTGTTTCATGTTTGAACAGCATTAAAATAAAATATTAAGGCTTAATGTTCCATTCATATAACATTCTTCCATGCTCAAGGTGTGAATCCTAACCCGAAGTCAGACGTTTTGTTGAATATTTTTCCATTAAAAATGGAAGTTTAAAAATCGATTCACACACACACACACACACACACACACACAAAAAAGGCAATGATGATAAGACGTTGAATCGGTAAGACTACCGAATGAACAATTCTGAGCTCTTTAAAAAAAATTTAAAAAAATATTTTATAAAATCGATTTTTTTTTGTGAATCGATTCGAGAATCGCGCGATGTAGTATCGCGATATATCGCCGAATCGATTTTTTTTTTTAACACCCCTAGTAACTATTGAAAGTTGGTATTTCTGCTCTTTGGCTCTTTTGGCTTACGCCCTGTCAGTCAGGGGTTGCCACAGCGAGTAACTCGCAAAATGTTTGGCAGTTTCGATGCCCTTCCTGGTAAGCTTATCACTTAATTTATTTTATTTAAAGCAACTGTAAGAATTGTGACTTTATAAATAACAGATTCTAATTTATAAATAACAGATTCAATTTTTTATTAACTTTTGACATTAATAAGGTAAGTGGACTTTATTTGAAACTTTCCCAGATTCCCCGCTTTCAGTGCTTGGTGATATTTGTGGCCCAGCCCAGACACATTATGTTGCACAATATTGAGCCGTGTATTGTACTTGTGTAGTTATTTCAAGAATAAATAGATGTAACACAATGTTCATAGGAAGCATTCAGTCCATGTAGTCATTAACAGGACATTTTCCGTGTTGCCAATCCTTTAACTTGGTTCCTCAGTCATTCATTGTAGTCCACTTATGATTGGTAATATCTGACCTCCGACTTGTGTGATGTGTACACAAGTGGCAGGAAAAACCAGGAGAGAAAGGGGGTGTGTGTGTGCGTGCCGGGGTGCATGCGTATCAGGTGCTGTCTGGGCCATAATTCAGGATTATCTCTCACACGTATAAGTAAAAAGTTCTTATAAATACCACTGAAATGTTTTTTGCTCATACACACGAGTGAAATGTGTCAATACATACAAGTGAAATACTCTCATCTGGACTCTATGCACAAATAGTGTTTCCGGGAAAATCTCTGCGTGCACTGCCCTTTCCGGTAGTGGCGATCGCCATTTGTTTTCCTTCAGAGAACCTCACCAGTTGTCAGCGTTTTGGAGCATATTTTCGTCATTGTTCTTATGAGTGTGGTTTCATACGTTTATCAAGGCATCAAAGAAGAGGAGAGACGACAGTACATCGAGCAATCACTGCTGTGTGCGCAGATAGACAGGTTTATCTCTCTTCTTTTTTTTTTCTCTTATGTTGACCACCGGAGACAGTATGTTGTAACTTGTTAACATTCGCAGGGATAACTCGATCGCACAAGGGTTTGTTAACAGTAGAACCAGAGCTGTATTTTGAAGTTAAACTTTGATGTGGGGTGTTGGCCTTTACCTTGTGTTGGCTTTGTTATAGGGTGGGTTAACAGCTCTTTGTATAGTGCTGTATAAAAAGAGGCAAACGGCAACTAAGCTTCGGTGATGTCTTTACTGAACTGTTTGCTCTCAACCTACATGTCAACAACATAACTCGCCGCCACTCAGCAGTCACATTAATAACAATACACCACAATGTGTTGTTACTCTGTTTACAAAATTATCTGTTTCTGCCATTCTGGCATTTTCTATTTTTCATGTGCCTGTATGTATATTATTCCCATGCTGCCATTTTATTGTATTAAAATGAAAATATTTATATGAGTCATTATTCTTGCACCACTGACAACACTGTCAGATTTCCATAGCGACCATGTTTCAGCATGTCACCATGGGCTGACATGAAAAAAAAAATAATAATCAGCCGAGGCATTACATCTACTTCAAAATATTGACGACGTCGGCGAAGAGACTTAATTGGCGAAGAGGAGGCTAAAGACCAGAGAGTTGTTGTTGTTGGTTGGTTTATTGAACATATTAACACATTACAAAATATAAGTTGAAGTTAAAATAAAAATTGAAGAAAGAAAATAATTAATTAATGTCATAAATTACATGTTCAAAAGGAGTAGGAAGAAGAGCAATAATTGATCGAGTCGTACTCCCTATTTTATCATGTTAATGTACTCATAAACTATTCTTATCTAATAACGTATCATTAAAATAAAAAATAAATAAATAAATAAATAGAAATGGAACAATGAAAATCTTAGATGTTATGAACATTTAGCCGGCAGGTTCCATCTGAAGATTCAACACCTCACCTATACACCGTCTGACTGGAGGGGTGTGGGGGTGGGGGTGTGGGTGTGTGTAGGGGGGGGGGGGGGGGGGTTGTGGACCCGTAGAGGAGCTACAATACATAATTTATATTAAAAAAATAATAATAAATAAATAAAAAAGCTTTCCTAGCTACTCAAACGGCTTGTATTTCCATGTAGTAATCATTTTAAGCAATTACGTCATTACCAGAGCTCATGTTGTCAAAATTACGGCTTTGGAAGATCTATTTAGTAGTTTTAAAATTCTCATAGACATAGTGTTATAGCAATGAGTAGCCCCTATTCTTTTTGAGTGGGTTAAAGGTTAAAGTTTTACATCACATTAACAGTTAAGGTGCGTTCAACAAGCGAATGTGGAAGTGATTTGTGCATATAGTCCATACACAACTAGTGTGTATGAGTGTTTCACTTTTATATGTGAACTCATTTCAGTGATGTTTATTAGAACAATTCAGTTGTGTTTATGAGAGTATTTCACTAGTATGTATGGATGTATTTTACTAGTGTTTGTGATCAAAGAAACATTTCAGTACTGTTTATAAGAGCATTTCAGCTGTAATTTTGAATGCATTTCACTAGTGTGTGTGAGCAAAAACATTTCAGTGGTGTTTATAAGAGCATTTCAGTTCTGGTTATGAGAGTAATTCACTTGTGTATATATGAACATATTTCACTAGTGAGAGAGCAGCAACATGACAGTGTGAGAGCTAATCCTGAATTATGGCCCAGACAGCACCTCATAGACAAGCCATAGAATGCTTTGTTCCCACATGTTAGTATCATTACGAGTTGTCTGCTATTGGAATAAAGCCCCAAATTTACTGAGCAAAACACGTGTACGCGTGTACTTGGGCATATTTGAATTTACTGGACCGAGAAAGAAGTTTTCAGTTTGATGACCCAAATAGAGCAGCCAGAGATTGCTCCTAAATACGGTTTGGAGCTGATGACACTGACAGCAAAAAGGTAAAATAGAAACTAGTCTCATAACACCCTGGATTTCCCACTCGGGTTAACTTCATGTATGAATTAGAAGTATTTTTAGGAAGATTTTTCTTTTAAGCCTATAAATGCTCATCAGCTTTTACTAAAAACTAAATGTTTTAGCTGAAATGTGATGATGGTATGAAGAATATTTCTAGACTAGGGAATTTTTTTGTCCTGGCTGCTGATAGAATAAACTATTAATAGCTCCTAAATATATCTATTTGATCCTGTTTTGTTGGCAAACAAAATGCAAAAGTGAGTTTTACAGAGGCTCTGACCGAAGATGTGCTGTGGAGCATCTCAGCATGTCAAATTTGATATTGAGAGAACAGGTTTGTGTGGAATGCCAATTTCGACTGTTCCCTTATCTGTTGTCATGTGGCATGCCCATGTGCCTGTGGGAGAAAATCAACTTGCGGAGATGCATGATGGGACGACAATGACATTAGTGGCAGACTTTACTGCTTTCATTGAGGGGCTGAACGTGTTCCATGAAATCAACTCACATCCACAAAACATTGGCAGACAGACTTGATGTATGATAGATGCAAAAGGAAGCAATGGAGGTTTTGTTGGTAACCTATCAGCTTTTCTCACAAACGTTTTCTTTTATTGATCAGATTTTTCATCTTCGCTTTGAAAGATAATGCAGTAATGTTTGCGCGTGTGTGCGTGCGTGTGTGTTTGTGTGTGTGGGGGTTACCCCCCACGGTGCATGTCCAGGACACAGGAAAGACATTCCTTTATATGTGACGAGGTTGCAAAAGTCACAACCGACCGATAATCGTTCCAAATCCTCCCTTTGGTGATGGAAACGTTCTTCGACAGAACATTTGGGTCGGTACTTCTAGACGTGGCATTGGTAGGTGGACAGGTGAAGCACAACAATGCAGTTACCAGAGTACAAAGTAGGTGTATTTTCGTTGTGGTTGGTGAAAATAGTGTTCTTGAAATTTATTTTTGGCAGGGAATAACTTTCTGGACTTAAATCCTGGCTGTACCGTAAGCACTGCTCGAGTCTGAACTCTCTCACTCAAGTGTGTACTGGTCCATTGTGTAATTGGGTAAACAAAAATGTACAGGCTGCTACGTTTTCACAGAAACTTGACAAGCAAGCAGCCTTTGCATATTCTATGCAGTCAAGTTACTTTTATCTAGCTAATACAATGTTTTGGGGGCTTTGTTGGAAATGTGGTGACATATAGTAGTATCATCAATTATTATTATTATTTTTTTTAATTTTGTTTTTGTTTGTGTCACACGAGATCAACAGCCAAACTTGAGGGGTTCCAGAACCATATTCTGATGTATATGTAGGGTAGTAACTGGAGGCTGCCACAGGGTGGCACCCTTTTACAATTTAATTTAATTTACAAGTAGCTTGTTTTCTTTTTGTCCCTCTGGAGACGCCGTAATTTTGACTGTGTTTGGGTGGGCGTCCATCTTGGGTCAGTTTCTTTTTGATTTGGAATAGGTGAGCCTGTTTGTCTCGACCATCCATTTTATATCTTTGATTTAATAGATCATCCAGGGTTTTTGTTCAATTATTCTTGCTGTTAATGTGTGTTAACTTGTTTATTTAGTGTGCAGGAGTGAGATTGGAAATATTAGTTACTTTAATTGCTGTGGTTTGTGTTGTGTGAGTGAGCGCTTCTTGCTTTGCTAAATTATACTGTGTATTACTTGGATTTTGCTGCGTAATTGTAATGACAGTTTCTTTTTGATTTGGAATAGGCAATTAAAGCGAAATCATCTCAGCCACATTCCGATACCTGTGCTGTCTCTCTCCGCACCACAACACATTCCCAATATCACAACGCAGACTTCGCCAGTGCGCAGGGACCGGTGCAGCACTTCATGGGTTACATCTTGGTGCCGTGACCCGGATGTGGCCCTCTGAGACATCAACAAAATAATTTTGCTTTAGTTTTTTTTCTGTTGTGTACTGAAGTGTTTGTTTTGTGAATTCTTAGTGACACGGTTTGGCTCAAAAAGACCCTCTGCCACTGCTCCCTATCCTTCTTCAGTCTGGTGGAGTGCCTCAACCACAAGTAGGGTAGGATTCAGATTTTTCACGAGTGTGCGAGGACGATGGCAGATGACAAGACCGCGCCTCCTCATCCGGTAGTAAGACCCAAATGCGGTGAGTACAACACCAGCTTTGTTGACACTCATACGCAGCGCAATGCATATGGACCACAGACACATAGTCAATCCCTACATCCAGCGCTAACACCCCCACCAACTGTGCGGCCCCTCTATGCCAATAGAGAACCAACTGTTCCAGGGTTAGGAGCTTCTGCCCAGCCTCCAATGACTCATTTCTTAGCTTCCCCCACCCCAGTTCCCAGGCACTACTCAAATGGGCCCCCTTATGGTTTACCAGTTATGCCTCCATTAGATGCGCTGATGACTCCCCCAGTACCCCGGGTGGGAGCAGCTCGCACCCCACCACTTGAAGTCATTGTTGATGATCCTACATCACATCTGCCTTCTCTAAATTACCAACAAACTAACCCTTGTGAACAACGAACCGGCATGCAACCCCTAACAGAGGCTCGCAATACCTCACAAAGTTGTAACCCGGATGTCCCATCATTCGTGGACTATTCACAGTCAACCCCCATGCCTCATGCTTCCATGGCCAGCTTCCAGACTGCATATTCGAATGCCTCTCGCAAAGACCCCCATCCTACTCAGTCAGTTGCTCCAGCTAGTATAGCATCAGCACCCATTCCATACCAGCAAGGGCCAGATGGTGTTTCCTACCCGCTACACCCATCTACAGGTATGTGGGGTCCCAGTGCAGGCTCTCCCACTCCACAAAACATGGCTAGTGCAGTTCGTCAGAACACAGTCCCACCCCAGGTGTCCATCCCGGCGCAAACAACAAACATTCCTCACCCCACTGTGCCTCCAAGTAGTTTTATGAATGCTCTTGCTCAACGTCAACCCTCCAATGCCCACATGCCCTCACCTGTCATTTACCCAGGTTCTCAACAACTGGCTTACGGTGGGTTGGTGCAGACACATCAAGTTAAAAATGTCCAAGTGTTTACGGGTCATGCTGAAAGCAAGACACTTGTTGAAGATTGGATACGAGATATGCAGTACCTTTTGGAGGCACTAGAGCTGCCGGCACACCTCCGTTTTTCCACTGTGGTGCGTCATCTAAGCGGCGAAGCAAGAAAGTTAGTGTTGAACCTGTCACCTGATGAACAGACTCCAGCGAGGGCATTTGAAGAACTGAGAGCGGAGTATGGTGATGCGCATGGCTCTCTGGATCCTCTAGCTGACTTTTATGAACGTAGCCAACGACCTGGAGAATCAGCCTGCTCATATGCCATAGCGTTGGAAGCAACGCTGAGAGTGGTGGAAGAAACACAAGGTACACTCAAGTGTGTACTGGTCCATTGTGTAATTGGGTGCACAAAAATGTACAGGCTGCTACGTTTTCACGGAAACTTGACAAGCAAGCAGCCTTTGCATATTCTATGCAGTCAAGTTACTTTTATCTAGCTAATACAATGTTTTGACTTTTATGAACGTAGCCAACGACCTGGAGAATCAGCCTGCTCATATGCCATAGCGTTGGAAGCAACGCTGAGAGTGGTGGAAGAAACACAAGGTACACTCAAGTGTGTACTGGTCCATTGTGTAATTGGGTGCACAAAAATGTACAGGCTGCTACGTTTTCACGGAAACTTGACAAACAAGCAGCCTTTGCATATTCTATGCAGTCAAGTTAAAATTGGCCAGCCCTTCCCAGACCGTGACAGTAAATTAACTCGACAGTTCCTGAGAGGACTTAATGATGAGGAGGTGTTTGCCAGAATCGCGCCAATGAAGCCCAGACTTTTAAGCTTCAGAGAGCTGCAAGTTGAGTTACGCAACATGTCAAAAGAGAATAGAAAGTTCCAGTCTCCGCAAAAGTCGAAGAAAACCTACACACAGGTACACGTTGCACCCAATACCAGTAATGTGAAGGTGGAGGGCTCCAAGCATGCATCCGAGCTCACAGAGCTTACTGAGATGGTAAAAAGATTGGCCCTCAACCAAGAGAAAAACATGGAAAAGCTGGCGCACTTAGAAGAAATAATTGGGACGCCCACACCTACACCCTCTCCCGGGTTTCGACCCTCCTCATTAAATGCCAATTCAGCTATGAGTGTGACATGCTACAGATGTGGGAAGCAGGGGCAGATAGCCAGAGTGTGCAGAGCACTGTTACCACCCCCCAGATGGGCACAGCCAGCTTGGCCCCAGCCCTCGGAGGAGTGTACTTCCCCCCAGTCACCGCATCCTTTAAATGCTTAGAGCCCATGGTTGATGGGGCAACCATGGGCCAGCACCAAGGCCCTCCCCTACAAGATGAGCTGACCACTGAGCAGGATGTGGGCCTCCCACTGGTGGGCCCCAGGAATGAGGGTGAAGTGGGTGTTACTGGATTAATGTGTAGGGCTCTCATTGACTCTGGCTCTCAGGTGACAAGCATCACACACAAATATTGGCGTGAGCATCCCATCCTTCGAGAGCAGAACCTCCAGTCTTCTTGTGTCCCTATTGAAGGAGCTGGGGGACAGCCGGTGCCCTACTATGGTGTCCTTCACATTGATCTAACAGTGATGAGTCATGAGCTCAAGGCCGTCCCCACCTTTGTTGTTCCTGACTCCGAGTACCGTTCCACAGTCCCGCTGCTTGTAGGAACCAATGTCATCCGTGCTGCAAAAAGTCGCCTTCAAGCTGCATATGGTTCTCAGTTCCTCCACAAAGTTGAAGAATTGTACCCAGAGTGGCATACAGCTTTTCAGTCCGTTGATGGCCCAGAAGAAGGTGAAACTGATGACCTGGTAGGTCCTGCTGTGTACGTCGGTCGCAAGATCCACATTCCAGCAGGAAAGGAAATGGACCTGCGGTGCAACATAAAAACTGGCCCTCGAACACAGACTTACACAGCTTTCATTGAAAGCCACCCCTCCATGCAGCTTCCCTCAAATCTTTTGGTGGCAAAAGTTCTTGCGGATGTCAAGAAGGGTTATGCTCCTGTCAGAGTCGTGAACTTGTCTCACCATGCCATCACTGTTAGGCCTTACACACATCTAGCCAATGCTTTCCTGGTGGACAACGTTGTGGAGTTCTCTGATAAAGCACAGGATAAGTGCAATGATGATGTGAGCAAAAGAGCCTGCCTGAGTCTCAATCAAGTGGTGACAAAGAGTGAGGTGGATTTGAGTGAAGCAGCAGTGGAAAATGAGCACCAACGGTCTCTTCTGAAAGAACTGATTGAAAAGAACCGAAATGTCTTTTCCCAACACCCGTTGGACTATGGCTGCACCAAAACCATGACACATGAAATCCCACTTGTTGATCCAAGACCATTCAGGATCCCATACCGCAGAATTCCCCCGTCACAGTGGCAAGATGTGAGAAAATTGCTGACAGAGATGGAAACAGCAGGAGTTATCAGGCCAAGTAAAAGTCCATTTGCATCGCCGGTTGTGATTGTAACAAAAAAAGATGGTACATTGAGGCTATGCATCGACTACAGAAAGCTGAACTCCTGCAGCACGAGGGATGCCTTCCCTCTGCCGAGAATTGAGGAGGCTCTGGAGGCCCTGGGTCAAGCGAAGTACTTCTCCACACTTGATCTAACATCTGGCTACTGGCAAGTGGAAGTGGCTGAACCGGACAAGCACAAGACTGCTTTCAGCACACCGATGGGGCTGTTCGAGGCTAACAGAATGCCTTTCGGCTTGCAGAATGCCCCATCCACCTTTCAAAGGCTCATGACCTGCTGTTTTGGAGATCTAAACTTCACTCATCTCCTAATCTACCTTGATGACATCATCATTTTTTCAAAAACATTCGACCAGCATTTGCAGAGGCTGCAACTCGTGTACGGCTTGAGGCGGGGAGAGGTGTGGGCATTCTCTTAAAGGAGTGGAGGAGGTTGGTGATCAAGGAAGGTATCATGTACCGCCGTGTCAAAGACCTGCATAAGGGTGTAAGTGGAGCAACTACTCTTGCCAGAGATGATGCGTGAATCAGTAAAAAAAGCTCTCCACGATGACTCAGGACACTTGGGGCTGGAACGAACATTGCAAATGATAAAAGAGAGGTTCTACTGGCCAAGGATGTTCCAAGAAATTAAGGCGTGGTGCGAACAGTGTGAAAAATGCTGCCTCAGGAAGACTCCCACTGCGGGCAATAGGGCTCCTCTGATCAGCATCCACAGCAGTGCACCAATGGAGCTGCTATGTGTGGACTTTTTGACGCTGGAAAAGTCAAGAGGAGGCATTGAAAACGTCCTGATTGTCACTGATCATTTCTCTCGGTATGCCCAAGCCTACCCCACCAGAGACCAAAAAGCTATCACGGTAGCTTGGGTGCTGTGGAAGAACTTCTTTTGTCGTTTTGGATTCCCTGCAAAATTGCATACCGACCAAGGGCGCAATTTTGAGAGTGCTGTAGTGAGAGAGCTGTGCAAGTGTACTGGCATCACTAAGACACATACAACTCCCTACCACCCCCAGGGTAATGGGACCACTGAAAGGTTCAATCGGACCCTCATGAACATGCTAGGTACACTTGAGCCACACTTGAAACCCCGGTGGCATGAATACCTGGATTGCATGACACATGCCTACAACTGCACACAACATGATTCCACTGGTTATACCCCATATTACCTCATGTTTGGCAGGCATCCCAGACTCCCGGTTGACCTCATCTTTGGACTGGATTCCACCAACGAAGCCTGTGAATACAGTGACTATGTCCGAACGCTGCATGACAGTTTGTCCCAGGCTTACGCGCAGGCCAATCAGACATCTCAACATGCTAAAGGCCAGCAGAAGAAGTACTATGATCGAAGAGCACGGAGCCAAGCCTTCAGTCCTGGGGACAGAGTCCTAGTTAAGGTATGCCATGTTGAGGGAAGGCAGAAACTCTGAGACAGATGGGAATCACGTCCATACATTGTGGTAAAAAAGCAACCAAACGTACCCGTT
Source organism: Festucalex cinctus (assembly GCF_051991245.1). Taxonomy (NCBI): domain Eukaryota; kingdom Metazoa; phylum Chordata; class Actinopteri; order Syngnathiformes; family Syngnathidae; genus Festucalex; species Festucalex cinctus. The sequence goes on from NC_135417.1 coordinate 28,909,074, forward strand.
TATGTCCTGCGGTCTGAAGATGATGAAACTGAAAGAGTGGTTCACCGCAACCTCCTCACCCAGTGTATGTTCCTCCCAGTGCAACCGGATGGTGGGAGTGAGGATGTTGAGCTGAATCCAGACGCAGGATATTCTGAGGCTGAGTCCGATGCAGCGGATGTTGGGATCATGGAGGAGACAGGAATGTGAGGAGAGTCTTCTGCCCGACACAGTGGACCAGAGTGGAGACTCAAATATGGAACTGTTAAACACAGGCACGGGCCAACATGATACAGAGGCGAGTGATGATGTCAATGGGGACATGGCTCTAGTGGAGCTCAGAGTACCTCGGCGAAATGCATCTAGAAACCGACGTCCACCAACCAGATTATCCTACGAGGCACAAGTGGTGGAGTTAGAAGATGACCAGAGGAGGTTAGAAAGGGGACGGCAGTTGTGGCAAAGGGTCAAAACAAAGAGAGCAGCATGCTTTGCATGATTTTTTGGGTTTAGACCGTCGTGAGACAGGTTAGTTTTACCCTACTGATGATGTGTTGCCGCACATCGAAATGTGTGTGGTGGTTTTCTTTTCTTTTTTTCTTCTTTTTGGTGGTGCTTTCGTGGTGGCATCTTTGTTAGTTTATGGCTAACTGAATGCGTTTCTTTTGAACACGTTATAAACTGGCTGTTTCGGGGTTGCTGTGGATAGGATTTTGATGGCGGGGTCGATCAGTCAACGAGGGGGTGGATGTAGGGTAGTAACTGGAGGCTGCCACAGGGTGGCACCCTTCTACAATTTAATTTAATTTACAAGTAGCTTGTTTTCTTTTTGTCCCTCTGGAGACGCCGTAATTTTGACTGTGTTTGGGTGGGCGTCCATCTTGGGTCAGTTTCTTTTTGATTTGGAATAGGTGAGCCTGTTTGTCTCGACCATCCATTTTATATCTTTGATTTAATAGATCATCCAGGGTTTTTGTTCAATTATTCTTGCTGTTAATGTGTGTTAACTTGTTTATTTAGTGTGCAGGAGTGAGATTGGAAATATTAGTTCCTTTAATTGCTGTGGTTTGTGTTGTGTGAGTGAGCGCTTCTTGCTTTGCTAAATTATACTGTGTATTACTTGGATTTTGCTGCGTAATTGTAATGACAGTTTCTTTTTGATTTGGAATAGGCAATTAAAGCGAAATCATCTCAGCCACATTCCGATACCTGTGCTGTCTCTCTCCGCACCACAACACATTCCCAATATCACAACGCAGACTTCGCCAGTGCACAGGGACCGGTGCAGCACTTCATGGGTTACATATACAAGCATTCATGCACCGTTTAAATACATCACCGACCTGCAAGAAAAAAAATATCAACGGGAGAGTCAGCAGCCAAATTGGAATGCCCCGAATGAGGACACTTCGGATGGAGGACCCCAAAAGGCTTCGGTGTTGTACCACCAGTATCTCCACCTACCATATCTGAGCTGCAACAAACTGAAGTCAGCCGACGTCTTGGTATGTCATTTACATATGGACGGTATTACACACTACATTAACTTTTTGTGTGAAGCAATACGGAATGGTCACATGTACAAGCACCACTTGTTTTACACAGGACCTGCTGACCAGGTGTCTGAAGCCATGGAGTGACAAACTTAATAAAACCAGCAAACATTGAAGTGACTTCATTATTACTGCAGTCTGTTCACACAATCAATGGACAACCCTTCCTTAATTTTGCCCCAATAACATCATAGAGTAGGAGAAAATTAGTGTTACAGATCATAGTATGTGTTCGGGAGAGTTTGAGGAATGTTGCAATGTTAATGGGGGACAATAAAAACTATTTTCACCAACCACAACGAAAATAATAATTTTCAACTCCTTCACTAATACAGTATGCTTTAGATTCTCCATTGAAGTTATGGGCAAATATACCTCCGAAATCACAGTTACATTACATTACACAATAACTTGCGCATTTACTCTGAATATAACGTGCCTGCGGGAATCTTTTTTTTTTTTTTTTCAAAGCAAAGCAAAGTAGCTACGTAACGAAATCGTTCGAGTGGTGCGGAGTTGCTAATCAACGGCTGCAGTGATCGTAAAACAATGGTACGAACATCGTATTAATTAGTACGGTGTATGCTTTTTCTCTCGCTCTCAAAACGTAAACACAAATGTACTCTTACTTACCGGTCAAGTAGAAAGCAGTCGAAGGCACCGGCACGTCCCAAACCTTGTCTGTTCCTCATTTCTCTCCATCTGTCAAATGCGACTACAATATAAACTCTTGTTTTGTCGCGCTGAAATAAAATAAATTCCCAAAGCAATTGTGATGCTTGATAATGCTCTCTTCGGGGACCGGAAACTCTTCTTCTTTGTTTACATGTGGTCGCCATACAAACCGGAAGTGCGTCTGCAAAGGCGTTCCAAAAACGCGTTAAGAAATGGAGCGCTGAAATTTGTGTTTGACGGCACCCGTAGCAGAAAGATGGCGGCGAAACATGGCCGACACTAGCAGGCGCGGCGCGGTCATGTAAAATAATTAGTGATTTATAGACTTATTTTAACAAAGTATGTTTATGCGATACAACATATCTTTTTACTTACTACTAACACAAACATTTGTTTTTTTTTAAATGAATGACTTTTTATTTCACCACTAGATGCCACTGTATAATACTGAGTGTACCTTTAAGCATCTGTTAAGCGTTAGTTAAGCATCAGTTAAAAGTGAGTTAATCATATATAAAGCATGTTTCTGAAATTAATAATAATTAGTATGTAGTTAATAAACACAGTCATAAATGTCTTACCCATTGTTAATAAGTGCATCTATAATATGCTTAATGACTGAATTTTCATACTTTTTATAAATGATGGATTCAGCATTTTTAGATTATGTATTGCATCATTTACTAAGCAGCTATTTAGTCGTCTCATCAATAGTGTTTTAAGATCATTTAGAAGGTGTATGTAAATGATTAACAAACGATTTGTTAATCAATTTTTAAACTTTCTAACACCTGCCACCAAACTAAACAGTCTCTAAAATTAAAGCTCTTGGCCATTTTCCCAACTGGTGAACTAAGAACATAGATTTAACCTGTTTCGATTCATAAAGGCATGTATGGGTATGTAATGTCACGGTTAGTGTGTTAGTAGATGTTTTATAAAAACTTACACATTTCTTTTCCAATAGATGTTCTAAAAACACTTAACATATTATTTCATCAAATGAAGTAGTTACAAATCATTTACTGTTTATTAATAAAGGATTTTTGTGAGTTCAAAGTGAGCACTATCTATGCCTTGTAAAACATTTATAAATGAGATTTAAAAGCTGACAATACCTCAATACCGACTCGTAAAAATCTGTTCGAAGACAAAAGGAAGTCACAACACGGGGATATAGAATATATTGCGTTCTTTATTTATTTATATTAACACCAACAGAGCAAGTTACAAATAAAATTATTTAATGTAAATAAAATAAGAAGTTTCAATTAAAAAAATAATAATAAGAAGAAAATGCTTGTCATAATTTAACATAAAGCAGGGGTGGCAAACTGTTGTACTCGAGGACTGCAGGTTTTATAGATTTCACTACTCTTAAGTGCAGTTGATTCAGGCTTCTGCAGAGCTTGCTGATGAGCTGATCATGAATCAGCTGTGTTGAAGAAGGGAAATATCCAAAACCTGCAGGACTGCGGCCCTTCGAGGGCCACCTGTGACATAAAGAAAACAAAATTTTTTGCAGCAGATAAATGTGCGCGTCAGGTAAGTCTTTCTTCGCACAATATATTACAGGTGAATCTCATCCATGTGCCTGTTTGTGCTAGGTTTGCCTAATGTTTTGATCTATTTATTTTAACAGCACTTAATATACACATATATATATATATATATATATTAAAAAAAAAAAAACGTGCAAAAAATTACATGCTATTGTATTGATTTGATAAATATATTTTTTATATTGTGTTCATGCTTGCTGATGAGCTGATCAAAAGGGTCCACATGTGCAAAAAAATCTAAATTGAGATATTGCTATATTTGAATTCTGCACATAATTCTCTTTAAAATGATATATAATACATGGATGTAGCTGAAAATATGACAAAGCAGTTTTAAGCAGTTTTAATGTTGGAAAGTTGAAATTCCTAGTTTTGAGAAGAAGGGCTTGAAAGTTTTGGTACTTGCATCTTTCAAATGTCCATAGCAACCAGTACCTTAGGAAAAGGATATGAACCTGAAATTTTCAGGAACTGTTCAAATATCAGTGGAAAGTAAATTCCAATAGCAGGCAAGGCCAAGTCATTCGGCTGTAAAACGCCATTATGTAAAAGAAGACCATTGTGGAAAAGGACATTATGAAATAAAAACTGACTTTGTAAAACAACATTTTCTTATCTTATAAAACCTTAAAAATAAATTAAATAATGATTTAAAAAAAAAAGACGTTGTTAATATAATCATTATGAAATATTTAACCAAAATAAAATGTATATATAATATGTTACATATTAAAGAATAGCATAACACTTTTCATAATAATACTAGCACCTCATTTTAAAATTTAATGGCCATATTACATAATAGCCTGTTATTTTTCAAAAGAATAGGTATTTCAAAAAGGCCTTTTTTTTATTTATTGAATTTTGACACTTTTGGGCTTCCATAGTTGTCAGAGTGGTGACCGTTGGTTAGAATCCAGTTTTAAAATGATAAAAAGCCAAGACAGCAGTATGGCCCAGAATAGTGCCACACTAGAAGACAAATTAATTAATTAGAAATAAAAAGGTCTTCACAACAACTAGCACAAAAAAAAGGAATTCATACTCCTTAGCGGAGCGCACAATAGTGATGTCACGGAGAGCACAAAGGCGAGGCCACGGCGTGGGGAGGAGACACTCAGCGCGGCTCCACAATTAATCGCTGAACAACAGGGGGAAAGCAATTTAAGATTGTTCCCCTGCCCAGCCTTTGCACAAGGCGGACAGCCATCGCTCTACCTGCAGGAAGCGCCGCGCACACACCCGGACAACAGGGAACAGTCACGTTGGAGCGTGACTGACACAGGTGGACAAGGTTAAGTGACGAGACTGGACAAAACTGGACAAAAGACAACACAAACACTTAAAAGCAAATTTGTTATTTTAATGGCTTGTATATATTAATAGAGAAGTGCCTTGAGTTAAAATCTTTTCGTAATCATGCTCATAACGCAAATTACTGATATGTCAAATCATCTTTAATTTTTTCCTTTTCAAAAAGTTCACAATGTAATCCCCATGTAAGTAAGGGAGTGAAGGGGTGGGACTGTCACTAGTGTTTAATTGTGTTAATGGAAGTCCTTTGAGGCACTTAAGAGTTTTGCACAAGCTGGGCAGATTTAAAGCATCACGCCATTTTCGATATGTATTGGGTTTACGGTACAAACATATTTACAGGAATTAACCCGGCATGAGTGTGTGTTAAGTGTCCACTAGACTGGAGGATATTGAACACGTTGCTGTAACCAATCAGTAGAGATGTTACGCTCGAGCCCTCCTGCTCGAATCCGATTCGAGCAAATGAAGCGGAGGCGTGTCGAAGCACTGTTCCGAAAAGTGCATCGAGCTTGCCGGAAGTCACGTGACCACTGCAAACGAGGCCTCGAACGTCACAGACATGTCAGCGAATCACACTGCTTCACGCGCATTTTCAAACTTGGTGCGCGCGCTGCGCAGCCCGGGCCGCGTGGCTCATTCCAAAAGTTGGAAACGCAATAAAAAATGGCAGAATCACTCGATAATTCGTGGCTTTTTGAGAGGACGAGATATTGCGAGCGTTCGTTGGACATTTACAAGACAGAATAGAATACTTTCATTGCAAGACACATATTATCATTACATTCATTCATTCATTCATTTATTCATTCATTCACATAGTTAGGTACACCACTGACAGTTTAGTTAAGAATAGTTACAACACACACACCTACACACACAAACACATACACAGGCAGGTGATTCACTGACTGACACTATTAGCTTAGTGATAGTAATTGATAGTCGACATAGTCGTGTTGTGCAGCCCGACGTCTATTCAATATGGATCAAGTGCCACACAAAAGAGCAAGGTCCTATGTATGGGAGCACTTTGATTTATTAAGTCAAGTGCCGTTATCTGTGCTCAGCAGCTGACCTATAGTCATAATACCTCCTCAATGCTGCGTCATTTACGTGCCAAACACCCTGATGCCACACCAAATGAAGAAGCTGATTCTGCATCTACTGATGCAGCAACAAGACAAGGTAAAGTAGCTGTTAGGGTCCTGGGGGCTCATTTATAAAACTATGCGTGAAAACCTGCGCAGAAAAGTACGTACGAACGAAACTCAAAACTCACGTACGCAAAAGAAAATTGAGATTTATAAAACCATGCGTATACACACATACGCAAATCTGCACGCAAGTTCCCTTTATAAATGCCACACGATCCCAACCGGTGTGCGCAGCAGATTCCACGCCGTTCCATGCCCCAAGTCCGCCTATTTCCTCCCATATTTGGCAATGGAAAGCAACTCATCTGCGTATTAATAAGCAGCACGTGTTGGCGAACACTAAATCATGACACGACGAGGAGAGGTAGGACTCAGACGCAGGATAAAGGTAGGCCACCAAGGCAACAGATTTATTGGTCGTCAGCAGCTGTCTCCTCTCAAACAGAGAGGAGAGAGGGGAGTCAAAAAGTGGAGAACTAAAAATGCTCCACTGGGGAGGAAAAAACAGGCACAAGGTACAGGGGACAACTAAAGGCGCTCTGCTCGGGAGGAAAACGGGCTCAAGGCACAAGGGGAAACTAAGGACGCTCCGCTGGGGAGGAAAAGGCACAAAAACAAGGCAAAACAGTAAGGCAACAGGATCAAGGACTGTGGAACGCTTCCATGCACAGACGTGACACTTCGGCAACGGAGGGGAGAATGCTGATGGCTTTTATTGCGTGACTTGATTGGTGACAGGTGGCGATAATCATGTGCGGTGAGTCGGTGACCGGTGATTAGTGAGCGGCAGGAAGGGCAAGTGACCTGAGATGAGAGGGGAATCAGAATTTCAAAACAAAACAGGAAACATGACTACCAAAATAAAAGCCTGAACATAATAATAAATCAGGTAAATTCCTGGAAAATCAACTTCAACGGAATCGGGAAAAATCTCTTATAACGGCTATTAAAGATATAAATGGTGAATGCACACAATCACCAGAAGAAATTAACCATATTTTTTATAATTATTATCGAAATCTATACACAGAAATTAATAGACCTAACCCTGAATATATTGAGGAATTCCTAAACAGCTTAAATATACCTCAGTTATCTATTGAACATAAAGATATTCTCGATACCCCGCTTACTATAGATGAGTTGTATCGTGCTTTAGACAGTATGCCTAATGGCAGAGCACCTGGTCCAGACGGCTTTCCGGCTATATTTTTTAAACATTTCTGGTTAATGTTTGCTCCATTATTTCTAAGAGTAGTAACTGAAATTAAAAGTAAAGGTGATATACGTCAAGATATGAATATAGCAGCAATTAAACTTTTATTAAAGCCAGAAAAAGACCCTACCCTCCCGTCAAGTTACCGACCGATATCACTAATTAATACCGATATTAAAATTATCGCTAAGGCCTTGGCATCTCGATTAGAGACGGTAATCTCGACAATTATTCATAGTGATCAAACAGGTTTTATTAAAGGTCGTCATTCTACTAATAATATTAGGAGACTCTTTAACTTGATTAGTATGTCACAGCGGTATGATAAAAAGGCAGTTGTTATTTCGCTGGATGCAGAAAAAGCATTCGATAAAGTTAACTGGTCCTTCCTCTTTGCTGTCTTAAATAAATTCGGCTTCGGGGAGTCATTCATTCAATGGGTCTCAATATTATATGATTCTCCTAAAGCTACAGTTACTACTAATGGGATTACATCACAGAGTTTTACTTTACAAAGGGGAACAAGACAAGGGTGCCCAATTTCTCCTTTATTATTTGCTATATTTATTGAGCCGCTTGCATTAGCTATACGTCAGGATAGACGGATCCAAGGAATCCACTCCGGGACAATAGAACATAAAATTAATCTATATGCCGATGATATATTACTCTATTTAGAAGAACCTGCTATCTCGCTAGGGGAAGCATTTAAATTAATAACTAAATTCTCTCACTTATCAGATTACTCTATTAACTGGACAAAATCAACATTATTACCTATTACAGAAAATTCATGGAATCCTACAAGTCAGGATCCACACTACTCCTTTCCTACAGGTAATTTAAAATACTTAGGTGTTAAAATTTCACCTAAGTTAACTGAATTAACTTCTTTAAATTTTTCACCATTATTGGATAGTATCCGTAGTGACCTGGAGCGCTGGAATAATCTTCCGATCTCTTTAATAGGACGGATAGCTACTATAAAAATGAAAGTTTTACCAAAGATTAATTATTTATTTTCAATGATTCCATTTAAACCTACGTCTAACTGGTTCCAATCGCTGGACTCTGCTATCATAAAATTCTATTGGAATAAAAAAAAAGCCAAAATTAGTCTATCTACTCTTCAGGAAAGTAAATCTAAAGGAGGTTTAGAGGCACCAAACTTTATGTACTATTATTTAGCTAATCAACTACAATATCTTGTGCTATGGACACAACCCAACAGAGATACTAACTGTTGGTTGGAATTGGAGCAGAAGGATTGTAATAATCTTAGACTGTCAGATTTACTCTTTATTACAAAATCAATAAGACGACATAATTGTTTTAAAAACCCAATGATAGCCGCCACCCTGACTGCCTGGTGGAAGGCATTAGAAATTACAAACTCCCAATTGGCGCCCTGTGGGCTCTCTCCCATTTGGCATAACCCCGACTTTCAACTTAATAATCAGTCGTTCCATTTAAGCCTATGGGAGCAGAAAGGAATTACACACCTTCATCATCTTTTCTCAGATAATAAGTTTATATCGTATACAAACTTGGTCCAGAAATATGAAATAAAAAAGGGAAATTTCTTACATTATCTGCAAGTTAAAAATATGGTTAAGAAACAAATCCCAACACTTCAGGATACGCTCCAACTGCCTGTCTTAGCTAAAGATATTATAAAGCTTTCTCCAACAACAATAAAGAAAATATCAAAAATATATAAGTTATTTTTATACACAAATAAAACGTATTTACCGACTTTAAAATGGGAAAAAGACTTGTCTATAGTTCCGGAACCAGACTTTTGGACCCAAATCTGTGAAAATGTATTTAAAATGACCAAACAGACAAATTTGCAACTTATCCAATATAAGATACTTCATAGAACATATATTACACAATATATGATGAAAAAAATGGGACTCTCTGACTCCGACATTTGTCTCCAGTGCTCACAAAACACTGCCGATACTTATCTTCATGCTTTATGGTCATGTACTCCAGTGCTGCATTTCTGGACTAAAATCTTGGAAAAGCTCGCTGATATATTAAACTGTAGGCTTCCTTTATCTCCAAGATTGTGTTTACTAGGTGACTTAACAATAACTGAGCTACCATGTAAACAATCTCAATCTATATTTATAGCCCTTACTATTGCTAAAAAAATAATCCTTGTCAATTGGAAAAATAAACAATCTCTAAATATCGACCACTGGTTAAACTTACTAATAAATTATATCTCAATGGAAAAAATCTCTGCCTTAAATAAAAATCAAGTATCAAGATTTAAACAAATATGGTCTATGTACATAGAATATTTTAATCTCAATTTGGCAACTTAATCCTGCCAAGATTCTGCCTGTTAACGAGAGCCACCACATCGTTACAACTTCTGTTTTCGCTGCTCCTGTATTTGGTATTTTGTATCTGATTGTTTTTATTTTTATATAGTCAGGAACCTAGTTGCTGCTAGTGGGCTCGAGCATACCACACTATACGACACTATACTCAATAACTCCTTAAGATCTATTTCTAGTGGGCACTAAGCATCAACACTTGGTGTTACTGCATGCTAATTAGTCAATTTTCTTGACGCCGTCCCCTGTGGTCGGGCGGGGGTGGTTCTGCCCCCCCCCCCGTTGTCTGCTCGGTGGCGGTTGCGTCTTGGCCGCTCCCTGGGCCCCCTGTGGGGTGCGGTGTTGGGGTGCTTCCCCTGGTGCCCGGGGCGGTGCCGTCCCGGCGCGGTCCGCTGCTCCGTGCCCGGCGGCGCGGTTCGGGGTGGGTGGGCCTCCGGTGTGCCCCGTGGTTCCCTCTCCCCTCCCCCTTCCTCCCCCCCGTCGCCTCTCCCTCCTCGCCTCCTCCCGCCCATCCTCCTCTGCCTCTCGGTCCCTTTTCCCTTGTCACCCTCCCTCCTCCTCTCCCCCCCCGCCTCCTGCCCTGCAGCCGCCCTTTCGCCTTCTTGTCGTCTTCTCCCCGCTTCCCCCGCCCCCCCCCCCTTCCCTGTCTGCCCTGCGGCCCCTCCCCCTCCCTCTCCCTGGGCCTGGGGCTCCCTCCCCGGCCCGGGCGTCGGGCTCCGGGGGCCGGGCGAGGGTTTGGGGCCTGCCCCACTCCGGTATAACTCCTGGCGCCCCGGGCGGGCTCCGGTGGCCGGTGGGCTGTCCGGTAGCCCTGCTGCGCTGGCTGTCCGCCCATTGTGGTGCCGGGTGGATGAGGTGGGGGGCGGCGGGGGGTGGGGGTGCTGGGGGGCGGGCGTGCCACCTACACCCGCCGGGTTGGGTGAGGCCCCGCTGGTCGCTCCTCTTACTCACTTCACTAGCTTGCACTATACACTTTGTAAATATACACATAGGGCACACAACACATTTCTTGGTGGGGTGGGGAAGGGTGGAAACACCGTCTTCACCCTTCAACTCCCCTCCAATTTTAATGCACCTCACGTCCAAGGGGAGGGGTGAGTTGGGGCGGGGAGCCATCAGAGGGGATGGACTGCAGTGCCTGGCAGCGCTGTGGTCCCCCCCATTTGTGTCCCTGCCCCACCACTTTGTCCCTCCATTCCCTTTTATAATGCACCACACATATACATATTCATTTTTTTGGGGGGGATACGGGTGTGTCGGAGTAGGGGAAATTTTTTCCCTCTGCTCCGACTCACCTGCTCCCAATTTTAATGCACCACACGCACACACTTGTATATACACTGGGTGGGGCCACATTCACGGTGTAAGGGTAGAGCTCGCCAGTCGGCGAGCTGGCGGACTCAGTAACAGGGTTAGGTGTCACTAATACTCTGGCGTGACGACCGGGGCCTCTCCCCACCGGGCTCGGTGTTCTGGTGTTCCGCCTTCTCCCCTGGTGCTTCCTCCTCTGCTTCCCCCCTCCCGCCGCTGTGCAAATCTCGCGCGGCTGGAGGTGGGGTGGGCACATCTTCCCTCTCTGCGCTGCTGCCCGGTGCCGGTTTCCGGGGGGGGGTGGGGGGTTCTCGCGGGGGGCCGGGTTCGCGGGGGGGGGTGGCGGCCGTCGGGGGGGGGCGGCTTGTTTGGGGGGGGGGTGGAGGTATGGGTGGGTGGGGGGTTGGGTGCTGGGGGTCGGGGTGTGTTCGGGGGTTTGGGGGTCGGGGGTGGTGGGGCCTGGGTCGTGGTGGATGGCGGGTTTGGGTGGGGTGCGGGGGGGTCGTGGGGGGATGGGGGCTGGGGACCGGTGGGGCGCTGTGGGGGCCCGCTGGGCCTCGTTCTGCGGCCTTGGGCTCGGGGGTGTGGGCCGGGGCTGGGGCGGGGGTGTTCCGGGTGTCTGGGTCGGCTCGCCGACCGGTGTCCGCTCGGGTGGCTTGGGGGGTGGCCTTGGTGCTGCCGCGGCCTGGGGATTCCGGGGGGGGGGGGGGTGCTCGCTTTGCTGGACCGCGGTTGACGGCTTCTTTCTTTGGTGGTGGTCCTTATGCATGCCAGATCCGTCGCACCAGCATCTACTGAAACTCAACAGAAGTACCCTCTCCCTCCCACAGCCCCTTGAATCAGTTGGTGCTGGTGTCTGTGGTTCTCACTTTGCTTTATCTATCCTTCCCTCCTTCCTCTCTTTAGTTTTTCCTCTGGTCACTTGAGATCTTAATTTATTAGAAGTATGAGGTTTCTGGGGTTGGCACAAGACTCCGGTTTTGTAACCACGCAGGAGGGGTCTTGTTGGTGCTGGACTTCACTTTGATGGATTGGATGTACTGGCTTCTATTGATCTCACTCTGCCTTATCGATCCTTCCCTCCTTCCTCTCTTTAGTTTTTCCTCTGGGCTCTTGAGATCTCGCTAAATTTGCTGGAATTTAGAGGCTTCCGGGGTTGGCGTAAGACTTTGATTTTGTAATCATGGGGAAGGCAGGAAGTGTTTGGTCGGTGCTGGATGTCACTTTGATTTACCTTTCTTTTCTCTTTATTTCTTTTTTTTTCTGACCTTTTCTCTGGTCTCCTGACCATTTAAATCTCACGACTCTGGCAAGATTCTGAAGTACCTGGTTAAGGCGAAGGGTAATGGGATATTTATAAGGTTTTAGGTGAATGAATGAGTATAAATTTATACGTATTTGCACGCACGCACACGCACGCACGCAAACGCACGCAAACGCACACACGCAAACGCACGCACGCACGCAAACGCACGCAAACGCACGCACACATACACACACACACAAAAAAAAAAAAAAAAAAAAAAAAAAAAAAAAAAAAAAGAGCAATGATGACAAGACGTTGAATCGGTAAGACTACCGAATGAACAATTCTGAGCTCTTCAAAAAAAAAAAAAAAAAAAAAAAAAAAAAAAAAAAAAGAATTTCAAAACAAAACAGGAAACACGACTACCAAAATAAAAGCCTGAACCGCCACGCCGGTGGCGGCATGACAGTACCCCCCCCTCAACGGCCGGCTCCTGACGGCCCAGGCCGGTCAGGATGTTCCTGATAGAAGACTTCATTTAACGAGGGATCAGGTTTGGAAGGTACCAAGGGGATCTCGTGGACCGGTTTGACTTGGCGGACTTGGCGAGGCGTGGCAGACTTGGCGTGACAGACTTGGCAGACTTGGCGTGACAGACTTGGCGTGACAGACTTGGCGTGACAGACTTGGCGTGGCAGACTTGGCGAGGCGTGGCAGACTTGGCGAGGCGTGGCAGACTCGGCGCGGTTCAGGGTCTTGGAGCTGTGCCCGGCGAGGCTCGGGGGCTTGAGGCGGCGCCCAGCGAGGCTCGGGGGCTTGAGGCGGCGCCCGGCGAAGCTCGGGGGCTTGAGGCGGCGCCCGGCGAGGCTCGGGGCGAGAGGCGGCGCCCGGCGAGGCTCGGGGGCGAGAGGCGGCGCCCGGCGAGGCTCGGGGGCGAGAGGCGGCGCCCGGCGAGGCTCGGGGGCTTGAGGCTGCGCCCGACGAGGCTCAGGGGCTTGAGGCTGCGCCCGACGAGGCTCGGGGGCTTGAGGCTGCAGCAGGCGAGGCTCGGGGGCGAGAGGCTGCGCCCGGCGAGGCTCGGGGGCGAGAGGCTGCAGCAGGCGAGGTTCAGGGGCATGAGGCTGCAGCAGGCGAGGTCCAGGGGCGAGAGGCTGCAGCAGGCGAGGTTCAGGAACGAGAGGCTCAAGAGTCACCTGGTTGACTGCGGCTGAGGATGCACTAGTTGATGATTGTTCCAAAACGTGATCCATACAGTCCTTTCCCCATTCTAGTACGTTTCCGGAGTTCCAGTCGATTCTGGGGTTGTGTAGACGCAGCCAAGGGTGTCCCAGAACCAAAGTGGGTGACGTAGCTTGGATTACATGGAAACGGAGATTCTCGATGTGTTGTCCAATTTGAACCTCCAGGGGTTCGGTGATGTGGGTGATGCAAAAGAGTTTCTTGCCATTAAGCGCTCTGGCCTGGATGGTTAGGGGAAGGGGTTCGGTGGTGGCTCGTAACTGTTTTACGAGGCCCCAGTCCATGAGGCTCTCGTCGGAACCGGAGTCGATGAGGGCTGGCAGGTCTATGGTCATAGCATGGTGGCTTATCTGGACTTGCGTGATTCTTTGGGCCTTGGCAGATCGGGGTGACGGGGAACTCACCGGTGAGCCTCTCTTCGCGGTGCAAGTTCCCACCAGATGACCAAGTTCACTACAGTAGTAGCAGTGGGCTTCTTGGCGGCGACGCTGTCGCTCCTCGGTGGTTAACTGGGCCCGACCAAGCTGCATGGGTTCTTCCTCGACGTTACGCACTTCCTTTGGCGCTGGTCGGGGTGGCAAGATGTGCTGTGGCATTTCCGTCACCAATGGAGGTGAAAAGGGGGTTGGTTCCACCCTTCTATGGTGACCGCTGGACTTGGTCAATTCTCGTCGACGATGATCAGCGCGGATCGCTAGGGAGATCAGAGAATCCAAGTCAGTTGGAAGTTCCACGGGAATCAGGAGTTCTTGTATGGCGGGTGAGAGTCCTTTCAGAAAGTGATCCTGCAGCGCTGTGGAGTTCCAGCCACAGTTGGCTGCCAAGGTGCGAAACTGAATGGCATAGTCACTAACAGATTCCTTTCCTTGTTGGAGCCGGCTCAATGCTCGGGCCTTCTCTCGGTCGTTGCTGTCAGGATCGAATACTTGGCGCAAGGCTGCTTGAAAGTCCTGGATATTCTGGCAGACCGAGGAGCCCCTGGCCCATTCCGCAGTTGCCCAGGCTTTGGCCCGTCCAGTCAGGTGGGACACCATGAAGGCTACCTGGGACCGGGCTGTGGAAAATGCCTGTGGTGAATGTTCTAAATGAATGCCACACTCCGTGAGGAAAGTCTGACATTGTCCAGGTTCACCGGAGTATCGTTCTGGGGAGGCCAGTCTCAATCCTACCTCGGTGAATGACGTGGTCGGGACGGAGAGTTCGGGCTGAGGTTGCTGTCCGGTGGTGGATGGGGCCCGGCGCCGCACGTAGCCCACCAGCTCATGGACCTGGCTCGACAGCTCCCCCAGCTGCGAAACCACGGCTTGCTGAACCTTTTCCTGGTTTGCAAGCTGGACCTCCAGGCTCTGTAGCGTAGCCTCGACCTTTCCTGCTGGGTCCATGCTGGCCGAAGTGTACTGACACGACGAGGAGAGGTAGGACTCAGACGCAGGATAAAGGTAGGCCACCAAGGCAACAGATTTATTGGTCGTCAGCAGCTGTCTCCTCTCAAACAGAGAGGAGAGAGGGGAGTCAAAAAGTGGAGAACTAAAAACGCTCCACTGGGGAGGAAAAAACAGGCACAAGGTACAGGGGACAACTAAAGGCGCTCCGCTAGGGAGGAAAACAGGCTCAAGGCACAAGGGGAAACTAAGGACGCTCCGCTGGGGAGGAAAAGGCACAAAAACAAGGCAAAACAGTAAGGCAACAGGATCAAGGACTCGAGGACTGTGGAACACTTCCATGCACAGACGTGACACTTCGACAACGGAGGGGAGAATGCTGATGGCTTTTATTGCGTGACTTGATTGGTGACAGGTGGCGATAATCATGGGCGGTGACCGGTGATTAGTGAGCGACAGGAAGGGCAAGTGACCTGAGATGAGAGGGGAATCAGAATTTCAAAACAAAACAGGAAACATGACTACCAAAATAAAAGCCTGAACCGCCACGCCGGTGGTGGCGTGACAAATCAAAACAATTTGGACGGTCAATGAAAGGCAAGAGAGAAAGCTAAAGTCACCATGATGTACGAGAATTTTGGTGTGAACAGTAGGTCCTATAAAAAACAAAAAAACAAAAAAAAGATTGTAAAACAAGATGTACACTGAAACCCTCATTGAAGAGGTCGAATCACGGAAGGCCAATATAAGCAAGCGGGACTCGGATTACGATAATACCGCCAGATGGCGCACAGACACAGATTTTATTTTTTAAATAAGGAAAGGAATAATAATAATGATAATCAATCCATCCATTTTCTTAACCGCTTACACTTGTATTGTTTTCACTCAGACTTACTAAATTGTCTCTAAATTAGGCGATCAATAGGCCGCCCTATTATTGTTGTTAATATTTCCTAATGTGTTGCTTATGGATCTTCATCCAGAATCACGGCTGCGTGGATCGCATTGTGAACGTTTATGGCAGACTTTATTGACGCGCACATTTATTTATTTGCTTGACAAAACCATATCTCCATAGCAAAGATGCTTGCACCAGACTATTTTTCTAGCTATTTTTTCAACCTTATTGTCTTGTGTCTTGTGCGTTTTATTTAGCCTTTAATGGCAATTGCGCGGCGCAGGCGGGTGTATTGGGGCATATTGTTGCGCGGCGCGATGATGTAATGCGTGCAGTATGTGTCTACATAGTTGTCATTAATATAGATTTGTTGCATGAGGCTTTTTCAAGATAGGTGATCAATGAGAGAAAACGAGCGTTTAAAATGTTCATTTGCATGCAGCTTTCCGCTCCACTGCGCGCTTGTGACATCCGAGCAACTCTGGAGCAAAACAAACAATATATGTGACCCAACATCCAGCATATATGGCGTTTGAGGAATAGAAATGCACCACATAACTGATTGTGTCGCTGTTTTCCCATGTCTCCAGAATATGCGGATTGCGTACGGTAGGTCCAGACTTGACGTGGCGGTGCGTAAAGTTTCACGTTCAGTGTGTTTTCTATAAATACCAACTTTGGCGCAGAAATGTTCGTACGTAGAGTTTTGGCCTCACTTTGATCGTACACAAGCTTTATAAATGAGGTCCCTGGTTTGAATACACATCCAAACATGTAATAGAATATTTAAAATTATTAACTGAAATGTGATCTTCATTCACAATTTTTCAATTTTTTTTATGTGGAACCTTTTAAGGTCGCCATGCTGAATTGGATGACGCACTGGTTGAAATGATAGTTGAAGATGCTCAGCCATTCAGTATTGTTGAGGACAAAGGCTT
The DNA here is from genome assembly GCF_051991245.1 of Festucalex cinctus. Taxonomy (NCBI): domain Eukaryota; kingdom Metazoa; phylum Chordata; class Actinopteri; order Syngnathiformes; family Syngnathidae; genus Festucalex; species Festucalex cinctus. The sequence continues at coordinate 28,925,904 of NC_135417.1, forward strand.
TAGACCATTTGTGGAGAAGCTCAACCCCACCTATGTCCTTCCCACTCGACAGGCGGTGAAAGTGCTCATTCAACAAAAATATCAAGATGCCAAGGAGAAGGCCATGAAGAAATTGGAGAAGGCTGAGTCAGTAAGCCTGACTTCTGATATGTGGCCTCACCTGTCACTTCATAAATGATAATATGGACCTAGAAAGTGTCTTGCTGGGTGTTGAACACTTCCCGCTGTCTCATACGGCAGAACGTATAAGAGACACACTGGACATGAAAGTGCACCAATGGGGCTTGAGGCAAAAGGTTCACTGCATTGTGAATTTGTGACCGATAATAAAGCAAATATGACTTTAAGTGCTAAATTAATGAACATCAGGAATGTGCTCACAGCTTCAATTTAGTTGTAAAAAAGGCACTTGAACAAACCCCAGGCCTGGCAGAAATAAGAACCAAAGCAGGGAAAATAGTAACCTATTTTAAGACAAGCACGAATGCTAAACAGAAGCTCACTGAGCTACAACAGCACTTCAACCAGCCTCCCCACAAACTACTCCAAGAAGTTGAAACACGGTGGAACTCTACATATTTCATGCTGCAGCGGCTGTATGAACAGTGTGAGCCAGTCGTCGCAGCTCTCGCTGTCCTAAGGGCTGACATCCCACTCATTTCATGTACAGAATTTGACACAATAAGTGAATGTTTAGAGCTTCTTGGACCATTCAGTGTGGCCTCCACAGAATTATCAGCTGAGAGAACAGTAATAACCAATAATACGAATGGTGCAACATAAATTATCTACTAAGTCTTCGGGTCTAAGAAATGACACTGCAATTTCATTACTCCAGAACATTCAGCAACTATTAGGGACTAGGTGCAGTGCTAAAAATATCAGAATATTGGCCATGGCAACAGTTCTGGATCCACAAGTTAAAACAATAGCATTTGGGAACTGAACGCATCGTCAAGAAGCCGTTTCAAGAATAACTGCAGAATGTGCAGGGATCATGAAATTGGATCGAGCGACGCCATCCACCTCACAGGTACACCACTATTTTTTTATTATTGGTTTTTCTTCTTCACAATGAAGAGCAAACTACTATGGTCGACATCACTTTAGGAATCAGTCGCGGTTGAAGCCTCTGCAACTGCTACAAAAGAAGACAGCCTGTGGGATCTTTTGGACGAACGGGTTGGTTAGTATTTGTACAGCATTTGCATGTTCATCAATTATTTTGAAAATTGGGCCTAACCCACATTTTTCCATACCAGGTTCAACACAAAAATCTTCAGTACCACAGCTGATGCCACAGTAGAAGTGCAGCGTTACCTGTCTTCAAACATCAAAGCGTATGTAGGGATGGAAGAATGTTGATTTGTTGTGATTGTACTGTATTGGTGTTAATTTTTTATGTTATGTTTGTTTGTTTTTTTGTCTTTCTGTAAAGCGCTTTGTGACAGTTCAGGCTGTTTGAAAGCGCTATATAAATAAACTTGAGTTGAGTTGAGTTGAGCCCTACCTCTCGAGAGGAGAAGACCCGCTCATTTACTGGTCCACACGTGCCACTGTATATCCCAATATATGTCAACTCATAAAACGGTACTTACATGCCTGCTACATCAGTGCCATGTGAGCGGGTCTTCTCCAAAGCTGGAGAGGTAGTAAACCAAATAAGAAGCAGATTAAAACCAAGCACCGTAGAAATGATACTCTTTCTAAATACAAATCTTTGACAATCTTGTCTGCAGTCTATTGAAGCCCCCAATTATTTTATACAAAATAGGAACGATTCTTATCATTCAGATCAAATGTTATTTTTGTTTTATGATAAATGAAATCCCTATACCATACAATCAACAATACATACTTATGAAATGAGTATGCTGCACTTCAACTACATTTACAAATGTATATATACCAATATAGATTTACTCACCAATATATAGGACTGACCACTTGCAATACTGTATCGTTGTTATGTTATGTAATATATTGTTCTGGACATTTATCCACAGACAAAAACATAATGACACAGATTTGAAAGGTCACATTTAATTGTATAAATCACACTTTAATAGGATGACAATTTCCACAGTTGAAAAAGAGACATAGAATGTAACTTTATTGGAGTTGTGACACTCTCACACAAACAAACCAACATGGCCCCCCAGGTTGGGGAAGCGAACTCACGCCAAACGGCACCGATGGTAAGTAACGATTCCACTCCTCCACCCAGAGGCCAGGTGAGGATAATTACATGGCCGCAAGGAATGAAGCTTTGTCATCGGTCCTGTGCAAGTTTGACCAGCAGAGGGAGCTCTTGCAGTGTCAAATGCCTCGAAGCAGTGCTTCATTTTAGGGCAATTGTCTCGACAGTGGTTCATTGCTTTGAAAAGCCTCGGTTTTTCCATCCCTACCAATAAGTACTAGAGTATTAGAGTAAGCTTCTGAAATCATGAATGGGCCAAGTCGATAAAAGCATGCACACCTTCACTTGAGTTTGACACCACTCGCACACAGACCACGTCAGCGCACGTGTCACGTCCGTCAGCTCCGTAAAGGAGGAAACGGAAGTGGAAGAGAGGCGGAGTGGCGCTGCGCTGACCCATTTATAGGCACCTGCCTAATTAGAGGCACTCTGCCCCCTTGTAGTAGGGAGCGTATTTCTATTCTGCCACACATGTATATCCAAATAGTTTGGTAATCAGTATACATACACTTTCTAAATGATCTTAAAACAATATTGATGATTCCTAAATAGCTGCTTAGTAAATGATGCAATACATTATCTAGAAATGCTGAATCCATCATTTATAAAGTATGAAAATGCAGTCATTAAACATATTATAGATGCACTTATTAACGATGGGTAAAACATTTATGACTGTGTTTATTAACTACATATTAATGATTATTAATTTCAGAAACATGCTTTATAAACTAATGCTTAACAGTTGCTTAATGAAGATTTAAAAGCACAAAACATAAAAAAATATACCCAAAACTCAGCAGTATATTCACTAAGAATGCGCTGCGTCCGGTAATCGCGTGAAATATTGCACCACAACTGCACCCGCAGTCTGCGCCCAGTTACCCACCTATTCACTAAGGATATTGCTCTAATCATATACCGGCGCAAACACGCCCACAAAACTGGCAGCTTGGAGCAAATGTGCACCTGATTTACCACACATGGCAATGGATTTGCGCCAAGAACATGGTTGTTATAGTAACAGTTGCGAGAAAGATGACATTATCAGAAAGCCAGGTTGGACCGAGAGTAAGCGTTTATAGCGCCATTAAACTGTACAGAGCAGAGAGGACAAAAACGATGTCATTCATTCATAAAGTACAAATTATTGGTGCGGTCGTTTAAAAAATATATCTTTTCAGAGGTTGGCGTGGGCGTACAATATGCATCTGGCACGTAAAAATGATTGTAAAATGCCTCCCCGCCATTGCCGATCAGTCCGGATTACGTCATGTATCCTAAACTAACATGGAAAAATCTTTCTCTCTCTTTTTTTTTTTTTTCCTTTTTGGTTAATTTGTTTGCTGTCTGTATGTTTGCGTTAGAGTGAATGGATGGTTGTCGATTTTCACTAATAGTAGATAAGTGGGTTGCTTATTGGTTCCTTAAGTTTGTTTTGAATCTCTAATACGACTCATTGATATTGTCATTCTGGATAATCATCTGATGTTTTCACCTACTTGTTTTTACCTGTTGTAAATCAAAAGGCCCTGTATATCTGGAACTTTGATGGCATCACTGTGTTTTTTCAAATCATAATAATTCTGAATAAAATGATTTACACACACACACACACACACACACACACACACAAAATCGTTATACCAGCGTGGGGCATCACGAAATATGCTCAGAATTAATTTCACCTATGTATGTCTGTGATTAGACACTTATGCATGTGGCAAATTGCAGCCATAATTTAATAATGCATATATCACTCCATTACATATCTACTTTGTGTAATTTCAGTCCAAATAAATGTGTTTTTCATTAATTTGATCCCCTAAATCACAGCTGTCAAAATCCGGTCCTCAATGGCCAGAGTACTACATGTTTTTGAGGTTTCCTGACTCCAACACACCTGATTAAGTGATCAGGATCATTATCGGGTAACTTCAAAGCTTGCTGATGAGCTGATCATTTGAATCAGCTGCGTTGGACAAGGGAAACCTCTAAAATATGCAAGACTCCGGCCCTCGAGGGCCTGAATTTGAAACCTGTGAATGCACTGAAAGTTGCATGTCATGCCTGCAGGCTCTGCTCTCACTCAGGCTGCGATTTTGTTTTTCAGCAGCAGTTTGACCAGCGGGTGGCGCACGAGAGACATGCACATTTGAGATGCAACTGTAATCATCTAGCAGCTGCATTTAAGAAGCAGCTCGGGCGGGACACGGGGACACACTTGTCCGTCTAATGGTCTATTTACTTGCTCTTTGTCATAGCCTAAAGTTCTTGTTTGCCTGCCTCATTTATAGTAAGTTGTTGAATTCCTTGTTTGTACTTTGTTACCTGCTACCGATTGTTTGGTGCAAGCTCTTTCTGTTAAGTAGTTTAGGCGTGCACTTTTTTTTTTTTTTTTTCATTTCTTGCCTGTTGAAAACTCCTGTTGAACTTTGTTGTGTATAAAGCACTTATATCGTAAATAAAGATGACTAGACTTTTTGTAATTAAATATGTGAATCCTTACTGGCTGTCCACGTTTTTGGGACCCCCCCCCCCCTTTGATATACTGGGTGATTCAAAAGGAATGACGGAGTGAGTGTTTGAAAGATAAGGTTCCCTATTTTTCTATAATTGTTACGTGACACTGAGACTCGTGTCTGGGAGCGACAGCAAAAAAAAAAAAAAAAAAAAAGAACTCCTGACCTCACAGTTTGTGATTTTTTATTTTTTTTTCCTCGAGGGGTTTGTAAAAGATAAAGTCTTTGTTCCGCCATTACCAACTGATCTGGAAAACTTAAAACATTGAATATCAACAGCATTCAGCATTCAGTTGATCCCGATGTGCTTCGTGTTTGGGAAGAATTCTCATCTCGTATTGATGTTGTTCGTGCTGCAAGGGGAGGCCATCTTGAGCACTTGTAACCTGTGAAATAAAACTTGACTGTTAGTAGAATACTTGGTAACGCTTTATATTAAGGTCCTATTAATAAGCATTAATAAGAGTTAGTAAGAATTAATAAGTGTTAATAAGTCCTTTATATGATGCTTATTAAAATTGTGTTTAATAATCTACATTAGTGTTAATAATGGGGTTAAAGTCCTATTAATAAGTATTAATAAGAGTTAGTAAGAATTCATCGGTGTTAATAAGTCCTTTATATGATGCTTATTAAAACTATTATTTGTTTAATAGTCTACATTAGTGTTAATAATGGGATTATAACAGTTATACGAAACACTTAACTGAGCTTCTTGCAGCTACTGGATCTAAAGCAAGAATAGTGTCTTATGAAGACTAATAAATCTTTATAGATGCATTATTATTTTTTAATAAACACTTGAGATTTCTGCAGCTACTGGATCTAAAGCGAGAACAATGAATTATTAAGGCTTATAAATATTTATAAATGCATTATTAAGCCTTTAAAAACAGTTAACTAGTGTTCTGCAGCTACTGGATCTAAAGCGAGAACAATGCTTTATTAAGGCACATTAATTATTTAGGTTTATTAATTACACATTTAATAATTGTTACCAATGGTTTCAACACTTCCACATCTGGAATAAACACAAAATTTGATTATGGTTGATACAATACTGAAGAAAAAAAATACAAAATAATACAGTTTAACACGACGAGGAAAGGTAGGACTCAGACGCAGGATAAAAGGTAGGCCACAAAGGCAACAGGTTTATTTCCGGCCAACAGCTGTCTCCTCTCAACCTGAGAGGAGAAAGGGGAATCAAAAAGTGGAGAACTAAAAACGCTCCACTGGGGAGGAAAAAACAGGCAAAAGGTACAGGGGACAACAAAAAGCACTCCGCTAGGGAGGAAAAAAGGTTCAAGGCACAAGGGGTAACTAAGGGCGCTCCGCTGGGGAGGAAAAGGCACAAAAACAAGGCAAAACAACGGGAACAAGGACTCGAGGACTGTGGGACGCTTCCATGCACTGAGATGTGTGACACTTCGGCACTGAGGGGAGAATGCAGGTGGCTTTTATTGTCTGGGTTGATTGGTGACAGGTGGTGATAATCATGGGAGGGAACCGGTAATTAGGGAGCGGCAGGAAGGGCAAGTGACCTGGGGTGAGAAGGGAATCAAAATATCAAAATAAAACAGGAAACATGACTATGAAAAATAAAAGCATGAGCCGTCACGCCGGTGGCGGCGTGACACAGTTCTTTCAACAGTGAACCCAGAACTGTCATTTATTGCTGTTACTGTCAAGTTGATGACCTTTTTCACAACATGTATTAAAGTGAACTTTAAAAGGCATTTTGAAAACAAAAAGCAAAAAAATACAGTTAATCTTTAGCACCTGTTAATATTGAGGAATATAAAAAACATCAATCAACACTGAATTGAAACAGTTTTGTTTTTCAAATAATTTGATGAAAAATTTAACATTTTACAACGTTACCACTCTTTTTGTCTTCAAATAGTCACCTAAGGCTGTTTGAAAGCGCTATATAAATAAAGATGACTTGGTCATTTGCTTCAAAACATCTTTTTTTTTAATGTACAGTGTTCCCTCGTTTTCCGCTGGGGTTAGGTTCCAAAAAATACCCGCAATAAATGAAATCCGCGAAGTAGTTAGCTTTATGTTTTACAACTCTTATAAATGTTTTAAGGCTCAAAAATCCCCGACCGCACAATTTATACACTTTTCTCATTGAGGCATTTACATGTTCTCCCATTTCTCTCTTGTTCAAACATTGACAATGTTCAAACCTTCATAAATTTTATAAAATGGGTATATTACTGTAAAAAAATATGCAAAATTGCACTTAAAAAAAAATCCGCGATACAGCGAGACCGCGAAAAGTGAACCGCGTTATAGCGAGGGAAGACTGTACTTGAAAGTCAGATATGCAGTAAATAGACCTACAATGTATTAGTATGATTAAACACATTCTGAAAATGTGATTGAAAACATCACTACGGACAAAAATAGTACAACTGCAACAGTAACACATCAAAACAGAGTGTTTTGTCAATATCAATGCAATGATGATGAACAGATCTAAATTTACATACATAAAGAAATGGTGAGCTATTGTAATAAAGATCATGTGCTAGTACTTTAAACCATAACATCACTATGAATATGTAGGAAATTTGAGTGGCAGATTTAAGGCATTTCTTTACTGGCTTCATTATTCAGACCAAAAAACTCCCTGCCTAATCTCTAGCCTTCATTTTACCCTGTACCTGTTAGCTATGTCAAGTAATAGCCTACCAAGAAGACCATCTTTGTGTTTCCTACCTGGCCATTCTGTCCAGTCAATAAGACAGAGATGGTCAGACAGCAAGGATTCAGTTTGATTACCTCTCTGTCTCCAAACTTGCTCCTTAATGCTACACCAGGCTCTTTCTGTGTGTGGGCACCTGTTTGGGGACAAAAACATAATGACACAGATTTGAAAGGTCACATTTAATTGTATAAATCACACTTTAATAGGATGACAATTTCCACAGTTGAAAAAGAGACATAGAATGTAACTTTATTGGAGTTGTGACACTCTCACACAAACGAACCAACATGGCCCCCCAGGTTGGGGAAGCGAACTCACACCAAATGGCACCGATGGTAAGTAACGATTCCACTCCTCCACCCAGAGGCCAGGTGAGGATAATTACATGGCCGCAAGGAATGAAGCTTTGTCATCGGTCCTGTGCAAGTTTGACCAGCAGAGGGAGCTCTTGCAGTGTCAAATGCCTCGAAGCAGTGCTTCATTTTAGGGCAATTGTCTCGACAGTGGTTCATTGCTTCGAAAAGCCTCGGTTTTTCCATCCCTACCAAGAAGTACTAGAGTATTAGAGTAAGCTTCTAAAATCATGAATGGGCCAAGTCGATAAAAGCATGCATACCTTCACTTGAGTTTGACACCACTCGCACACAGACCACGTCAGCGCACGTGTCACGTCCGTCAGCTCCGTAAAGGAGGAAACGGAAGTGGAAGAGAGGCGGAGTGGCGCTGCGCTGACCCATTTATAGGCACCTGCCTAATTAGAGGCACTCTGCCCCCTTGTAGTAGGGAGCGTATTTCTATTCTGCCACACATGTATATCCAAATAGTTTGGTAATCAGTATACATACACTTTCTAAATGATCTTAAAACAATATTGATGATTCCTAAATAGCTGCTTAGTAAATGATGCAATACATTATCTAGAAATGCTGAATCCATCATTTATAAAGTATGAAAATGCAGTCATTAAACATATTATAGATGCACTTATTAACGATGGGTAAAACATTTATGACTGTGTTTATTAACTACATATTAATGATTATTAATTTCAGAAACATGCTTTATAAACTAATGCTTAACAGATGCTTAATGAAGATTTAAAAGCACAAAACATAAAAAAATATACCCAAAACTCAGCAGTATATTCACTAAGAATGCGCTGCGTCCGGTAATCGCGTGAAATATTGCACCACAACTGCACCCGCAGTCTGCGCCCAGTTACCCACCTATTCACTAAGGATATTGCTCTAATCATATACCGGCGCAAACACGCCCACAAAACTGGCAGCTTGGAGCAAATGTGCACCTGATTTACCACACATGGCAATGGATTTGCGCCAAGAACATGGTTGTTATAGTAACAGTTGCGAGAAAGATGACATTATCAGAAAGCCAGGTTGGACCGAGAGTAAGCGTTTATAGCGCCATTAAACTGTACAGAGCAGAGAGGACAAAAACGATGTCATTCATTCATAAAGTACAAATTATTGGTGCGGTCGTTTAAAAAATATATCTTTTCAGAGGTTGGCGTGGGCGTACAATATGCATCTGGCACGTAAAAATGATTGTAAAATGCCTCCCCGCCATTGCCGATCAGTCCGGGTTACGTCATGTATCCTAAACTAACATGGACAAATCTTTCTCTCTTTTTTTTTTTTTTCCTTTTTGGTTAATTTGTTTGCTGTCTGTATGTTTGCGTTAGAGTGAATGGATGGTTGTCGATTTTCACTAATAGTAGATAAGTGGGTTGCTTATTGGTTCCTTAAGTTTGTTTTGAATCTCTAATACGACTCATTGATATTGTCATTCTGGATAATCATCTGATGTTTTCACCTACTTGTTTTTACCTGTTGTAAATCAAAAGGCCCTGTATATCTGGAACTTTGATGGCATCACTGTGTTTTTTCAAATCATAATAATTCTGAATAAAATGATTTACACACACACACACACACACACAAAAAATCGTTATACCAGCGTGGGGCATCACGAAATATGCTCAGAATTAATTTCACCTATGTATGTCTGTGATTAGACACTTATGCATGTGGCAAATTGCAGCCATAATTTAATAATGCATATATCACTCCATTACATATCTACTTTGTGTAATTTCAGTCCAAATAAATGTGTTTTTCATTAATTTGATCCCCTAAATCACAGCTGTCAAAATCCGGTCCTCAATGGCCAGAGTACTACATGTTTTTGAGGTTTCCTGACTCCAACACACCTGATTAAGTGATCAGGATCATTATCGGGTAACTTCAAAGCTTGCTGATGAGCTGATCATTTGAATCAGCTGCGTTGGACAAGGGAAACCTCTAAAATATGCAAGACTCCGGCCCTCGAGGGCCTGAATTTGAAACCTGTGAATGCACTGAAAGTTGCATGTCATGCCTGCAGGCTCTGCTCTCACTCAGGCTGCGATTTTGTTTTTCAGCAGCAGTTTGACCAGCGGGTGGCGCACGAGAGACATGCACATTTGAGATGCAACTGTAATCATCTAGCAGCTGCATTTAAGAAGCAGCTCGGGCGGGACACGGGGACACACTTGTCCGTCTAATGGTCTATTTACTTGCTCTTTGTCATAGCCTAAAGTTCTTGTTTGCCTGCCTCATTTATAGTAAGTTGTTGAATTCCTTGTTTGTACTTTGTTACCTGCTACCGATTGTTTGGTGCAAGCTCTTTCTGTTAAGTAGTTTAGGCATGCACTTTTTTTTTTTTTTTTCATTTCTTGCCTGTTGAAAACTCCTGTTGAACTTTGTTGTGTATAAAGCACTATATATCGTAAATAAAGATGACTAGACTTTTTGTAATTAAATATGTGAATCCTTACTGGCTGTCCACGTTTTTGGGACCCCCCCCCCTTTGATATACTGGGTGATTCAAAAGGAATGACGGAGTGAGTGTTTGAAAGATAAGGTTCCCTATTTTTCTATAATTGTTACGTGACACTGAGACTCGTGTCTGGGAGCGACAGCAAAAAAAAATAAAAAAATAAAAGAACTCCTGACCTCACAGTTTGTGATTTTTTATTTTTTTTTCCTCGAGGGGTTTGTAAAAGATAAAGTCTTTGTTCCGCCATTACCAACTGATCTGGAAAACTTAAAACATTGAATATCAACAGCATTCAGCATTCAGTTGATCCCGATGTGCTTCGTGTTTGGGAAGAATTCTCGTATTGATGTTGTTCGTGCTGCAAGGGGAGGCCATCTTGAGCACTTGTAACCTGTGAAATAAAACTTGACTGTTAGTAGAATACTTGGTAACGCTTTATATTAAGGTCCTATTAATAAGCATTAATAAGAGTTAGTAAGAATTAATAAGTGTTAATAAGTCCTTTATATAATGCTTATTAAAATTATTATGTGTTTAATAATCTACATTAGTGTTAATAATGGGGTTAAAGTCCTATTAATAAGTATTAATAAGAGTTAGTAAGAATTCATCGGTGTTAATAAGTCCTTTATATGATGCTTATTAAAACTATTATTTGTTTAATAGTCTACATTAGTGTTAATAATGGGATTATAACAGTTATACGAAACACTTAACTGAGCTTCTTGCAGCTACTGGATCTAAAGCAAGAATAGTGTCTTATGAAGACTAATAAATCTTTATAGATGCATTATTATTTTTTAATAAACACTTGAGATTTCTGCAGCTACTGGATCTAAAGCGAGAACAATGAATTATTAAGGCTTATAAATATTTATAAATGCATTATTAAGCCTTTAAAAACAGTTAACTAGTGTTCTGCAGCTACTGGATCTAAAGCGAGAACAATGCTTTATTAAGGCACATTAATTATTTAGGTTTATTAATTACACATTTAATAATTGTTACCAATGGTTTCAACTCTTCCACATCTGGAATAAACACAAAATTTGATTATGGTTGATACAATACTGAAGAAAAAAAATACAAAATAATACAGTTTGACACGACGAGGAAAGGTAGGACTCAGACGCAGGATAAAGGTAGGCCACAAAGGCAACAGGTTTATTTCCGGCCAACAGCTGTCTCCTCTCAACCTGAGAGGAGAAAGGGGAATCAAAAAGTGGAGAACTAAAAACGCTCCACTGGGGAGGAAAAAACAGCCAAAAGGTACAGGGGACAACAAAAAGCACTCCGCTAGGGAGGAAAAAAGGTTCAAGGCACAAGGGGTAACTAAGGGCGCTCCGCTGGGGAGGAAAAGGCACAAAAACAAGGCAAAACAACAAGGCAACGGGAACAAGGACTCGAGGACTCGAGGACTCGAGGACTCGAGGACTCGAGGACTCGAGGACTGTGGGACGCTTCCATGCACTGAGATGTGTGACACTTCGGCACTGAGGGGAGAATGCAGGTGGCTTTTATTGTCTGGGTTGATTGGTGACAGGTGGTGATAATCATGGGAGGGAACCAGTAATTAGGGAGCGGCAGGAAGGGCAAGTGACCTGGGGTGAGAAGGGAATCAAAATATCAAAATAAAACAGGGAACATGACTATGAAAAATAAAAGCATGGGCCGTCACGCCGGTGGCGGTGTGACACAGTTCTTTCAACAGTGAACCCAGAACTGTCATTTATTGCTGTTACTGTCAAGTTGATGACCTTTTTCACAACATGTATTAAAGTGAACTTTAAAAGGCATTTTGAAAACAAAAAGCAAAAAAATACAGTTAATCTTTAGCACCTGTTAATATTGAGGTATATAAAAAACATCAATCAACACTGAATTGAAACAGTTTTGTTTTTCAAATAATTTGATGAAAAATTTAACATTTTACAACGTTACCACTCTTTTTGTCTTCAAATAGTCACCTAACCCCGGGTTTTCACTGGATGCGGTTGCGGTGCGGTTGCGGTGCGGTGCGTCTTGACTGCGTGCTCCGGACGGGTCAATTTTTTTGTCAATCCACACCGGCTCCGCACAGCTGCGGTCCGGCAGCTCCGTCGCCGCCCACTTCCCAACGTGTCTCGCGGGACCGCGCGCGCGCGATCATGTGGCATTTCACAACGACAAACATACAGAAAGTCTGCTCAACAGAGAAGCAGAAAGATATGAGATTCCATGCAGCATCCTTTTTTTGGTTGTCCTTGTAAAGTATATTAATAACGAGAGTCGGGTCAGTGCGGGTCCACTCTTTATTTCTGTCTTCCCCGTCCGGCTGCCGCTCAGTACGGCAAGCGAGACGGGCACAACAAGCAATCGCGAACATCAAACTCACAATACATTACAGTCCTTATAAAAAGGATGTGCCGTGTCATATATTATTTTGTGGTTTTCCACCTCCAATATAAACCTCTCCTCGTCCATGTTCGCTGGTGTCTAAACCGTGAATGAGCACATGGCCCGGCGACGCCCACGTCACGTTTTGCTGAAAAACTTGCGAAATAGGAGCTGGCGAGTATTTTATTCTGAAAGGTAAACGGAAATTTATTTTGAAACTGCCTCGGTCTTCCTGTCGCGCTCGATGTGTTTTGTGCTAGCTTGCCATTTGCCGGAGGCCTACCGCTGCGGCGTCCGGCAAAAATAGAAAATAGGCTATCCTTGCGGAAGGCTTGCGGCACGCCGCAGGCCTTCCGCAGTCGACACGCAACGCACCCGCAAGCGGTGTAGACTGCACCATTCGAATGAATGGAATCTAATTGCTTGCGTCGCCGGACCGCACTGCAACCGCACCGCAACCGCATCCAGTGAAAACCCGGGGTAAGGCTGTTTGAAAGCGCTATATAAATAAAGATGACTTGGTCATTTGCTTCAAAACATCTTTTTTTTTAATGTACAGTGTTCCCTCGTTTTCCGCTGGGGTTAGGTTCCAAAAAATACCCGCAATAAATGAAATCCGCGAAGTAGTTAGCTTTATGTTTTACAACTCTTATAAATGTTTTAAGGCTCAAAAATCCCCGACCGCACAATTTATACACTTTTCTCATTGAGGCATTTACATGTTCTCCCATTTCTCTCTTGTTCAAACATTGACAATGTTCAAACCTTCATAAATTTTATAAAATGCGTATATTACTGTAAAAAAATATGCAAAATTGCACTTAAAAAAAAATCCGCGATACAGCGAAAAGTGAACCGCGTTATAGCGAGGGAAGACTGTACTTGAAAGTCAGATATGCAGTAAATAGACCTACAATGTATTAGTATGATTAAACACATTCTGAAAATGTGATTGAAAACATCACTACGGACAAAAATAGTACAACTGCAACAGTAACACATCAAAACAGAGTGTTTTGTCAATATCAATGCAATGATGATGAACAGATCTAAATTTACATACATAAAGAAATGGTGAGCTATTGTAATAAAGATCATGTGCTAGTACTTTAAACCATAACATCACTATGAATATGTAGGAAATTTGAGTGGCAGATTTAAGGCATTTCTTTACTGGCTTCATTATTCAGACCAAAAAACTCCCTGCCTAATCTCTAGCCTTCATTTTACCCTGTACCTGTTAGCTATGTCAAGTAATAGCCTACCAAGAAGACCATCTTTGTGTTTCCTACCTGGCCATTCTGTCCAGTCAATAAGACAGAGATGGTCAGACAGCAAGGATTCAGTTTGATTACCTCTCTGTCTCCAAACTTGCTCCTTAATGCTACACCAGGCTCTTTCTGTGTGTGGGCACCTGTTTGGGGATCTCCATACCACCTGGAATGATTTACAGTCATATGATTGTATCCAAGTGCAGAGAGGGAACGGTAAGCGCGGCATTCATCACTAATGATGTTTGATCCTATCCTGACATCATGTGCAATCAGTGGAACCAGGTCATGTCGGGTTCTTCTTTCCACCAGGCGCACGACTGGCTTTACTCTCTTTCTCCTCTGCTGCTGCACACCAAAGACCCATTTCCGTCTTCTCCAATTTCAACTTCTATTTTTAGTGTGACATTTCATTTATTTATTTATTTATTTATTTTTAAGGGGAGGTTTGTGACCTCTAACCTTTCTGGGACATTTTCTTTTGAACCTTCCTTCCTTCCTTCCTTCCTTCCTTCCTTCCTTCCTTCCTTCCTTCCATCCATCCATCCATCCATCCATTTTCTTGACCGCTTATTCCTCACAAGGGTCGCGGGCTTTTTAATCTTGTAAATGTTATTTAGTTCCTTTTTTTTTTTTTTTTTTTTTTTTACAGTATGTACAATTAAAACTACCAAATTAATGTAATAACTTAACAATTATAATAATATTGATGATGGTAATTCCATCATTTACAGGTGAATCTATCAAAACATGAGAATACTTGAAGGACTTGTAGACAGACAAGTTTCTGGAAGTAGTTTGGGAGAGTATAAGTTTTATGGCACAAGTGACCAAAAGGATTATTTTATTGTCTAGCTCACTTATTGCTTGCACTTAGCAGATGCACCTGTCTGGCCCCATCCCATGAAATATCCAGGGGATAAATAAATACATAAACGAATAAATAAACATATGTATACATAAATAAAAAGAGCTATAAAGTGCTGTTCAGTCTGTGATTGACGTTTCGCTCCCTCTCGCTATTGGTCAACAGTGTTGCCACAGTTACCTTGAAAAAGTAACTTAGTTACTTTACTGATTACTTGGTTTTAAAAGTAACTAAATTGCGTTACTGATTACTTGATTTTAAAAGTAACTAAGTTAGATTAAACGTTACTTTTTTAGTTACTTTCAGCAGCTGCCGATAACACCATCTCAACATAAAAATAATGCAGTAGAAACGGAGTTCCAAATACTTTATTGAAAGTGCATTTTTAACATGAAAATAAAGGTTTTTTTTTTAATGAAAAACAAAATAGGCAGTCTCTCTTGACTTCTTGTAACGTAAATACTTTTTATAAAACAAAAAATAAAAATCTATCCAGGTTGAAAATGAAAATCCCCTAAATTCCTCTATTGTTTGTATGTTCCGCTATTCCAGTGTGTACACATGTATCAGTTTAAATATTTATTAGTAGTTATTGACAGTTATAATGGTTTTTTGGTTTCTTTGTTTTTTCTCTTCAAAATAAGGATCAGGAAAACAAAAGGTTGATAATTTAATGTTAAATATAAATATTTAACTTTTAGACAGACACCAACACAATTAAACAGAATATTTGCACATTGTGAAGTATTTCAGAAACATAAATTTAAGACATGAAATAAATCTACCGTCCAGCCAAAATAAATATGAAGCCACCTTATGGAACAATAAATCTATCAAACACATTTTAACCACTTAATATATGCAAAAATATTTCCAAAAGTTCATTTCCCTTTTTAATCAACAATTTTTGTATTTAACATTTTTTTTTTCTTTTGTCATCACTTTCATTTTTGGTTAATGTATGACATCTTTTTTTGTTTTTTTAATCTGAGACACGATGATGACCACAGAATCACTACTGTTTATATTTTGTTTTTTGGGCTGTCGTAATCGCGGTCACGTCTCAGCTCCTATCTGCTGCTCATGCTAGTTGTAGACATTGACAGGGAGCCACAAACTGAGAAATGAGATACTTGCAGTGTGCTTTTAGCTTAGCTGGTGTGTTGGCTGTGGGACATACCTGTGTCGTTTGAATCCATGCAATGGATCGTCACGGGAGTTGTTCTTTTTGGCTCGCGCGCAGTACCAACGCCGGCCCGGGACATACAAGTGCACCGAGAGGACTCGATAGCCATGGGAAATACCGAGATGTACGGCACCGGCTTCTGCTAACTGTCTCCATTTGTATGTTGTCACTCGTTGCGCGCGCGCGCACGGAAACACGGAAGTAGCTTGAATGGTGATGCTACTGAAATGTAAACAAAACAAGTAGAGCACGGCGCAGAACTCTTGCTATTGTTATGAAAACCATAAAGCCTCACTCGCAACCGATACGGTCGTTTAGCTCCCCTTGACGAACGATGGTTCGGTCGAATCGTTTTTTTGTTCCACCCCTACTGAAAACGTAACTTGTCTGATGTCACTCGCCCTGGCGAGAGGGCGGAGACGACCTCATCCCATAATGCTTCACGGACCAGTTGAGGATGGAAATAAAAAAATTTTTTTTTACCACTTTTATGGTCCATAATGCACACTTTTTTTGTTGTGTTGTGTGCCTGTTGGTTAATAAAACTAGTAGTAAAAGTATCATCACTTTTGTTTTGAATGTGCAAACCATTCATGACCAGACCATGGCTGAATTCAGTGTGGTGATCAATGACTTCTGCCTCATCTTCGTAGTTAGCGGCAGTTGTTTGTGACTGTTACAACAGTGAGATATTTTGCCTTCTTCATGAAAATGTGGAGTAACGCATTGAATTTCTGGACAGTAACTTTAATCAGACTACTTTGTAGAATAAAGTAACGCTTTAGACTACTAGCAAGCGGTTAACAAAATGGATGGATGGATGTTGAGGTAGTACTTACATCAGTCCAGTTTATGTAAAAAAGATAAGAAACATTTTACATGGCATTTATATATTTCAAATGCGTCAACAACTTTATTCTTAGTTTACAATTCCTGTGGCAGGTTGAAAGGCATCCAGTTGTACAGATGCTGGAAGTTTAGCGGCTGTGGGTAATGGGTACCCAGTCTGCATGAAGTTTGTCAACTGCTCATCAAGTTGAGAAAAAGTGGTAGTGTTAATGACAAACTAGACTAACGTACAGTGTTGCCACAGTTACCTTGAAAAAGTAACTTAGTTACTTTACTGATTACTTGGTTTGAAAAGTAACTAAATTGCGCTACTGATTACTTGATTTTAAAAGTAATTAAAATTTACTTTTTTAGTTACTTTCAGCAGCTGCCGATAACACCATCTCAACATAAAAATAATGCGGTAGAAACGGAGTTCCAAATACTTTATTGAAAGTGCATTTTTAACATGAAAATAAAGTTGTTGTTTTTTTATGAAAAACAAAATAGGCAGTCTCTCTTGACTTCTTGTAACGTAAATACTTTTTATAAAACAAAAAATAAAATCTATCCAGGTTGAAAATGAAAATCCCCTTAATTCCTCTATTGTTTGTTTGTTCCGCTATTCCAGTGTGTACACTTGAGTCGACTCGTGCATGCTGAAAACGTGACTTGTCTGACGTCACTCCCCTGGCGAGAGGGCGGAGACAACCTCATCCCATAATGATTCACGGACCAGTTGAGGATGGAAATAAATTATTTTTTTTACCACTTTTATGGTCCATAATGTACACTTTTTTTGTTGCGTTGTGTGCCTGTTGGTTAATAAACTAGTAGTAAAAGTATCATCACTTTTGTTTTGAATGTGCAAACCATTCACGACCAGACCATGGCTGAATTCAGTGTGGTGATCAATGACTTCTGCCTCATCTTCGTAGTTAGCAGTAGTTGTTTGTGACTGTTACAACAGTGAGATAGTTTGCCTTCTTCATGAAAATGTGGAGTAACGCATTGATTCTCTGGACAGTAACTTTAATCAGACTACTTTGTAGAATAAAGTAACGTGTTAGACTATTAGTTACTTTAGAAAGCGACTTTTTTGAGTAACGCGTTACTTAGTAACGCGTTACTCAAAAAAGTCGCCGGCAAGTTACCGGCAACACTGTTGGTCAATGCTGTGGAACCAAACGGACGACGACGTAGGTATGTCACATTATGCGTCAAGACAAGCAAAAATTCTAACATGCTAGACTTTCGTCATGAACCGTCCCGGACAACAGGTGACCAGTCGTTGAACGTGCCACACTACACGGGCGACGCTACGTCAAGACAACCCAAAATCGTTTACGACATGCCCCGTTTGTCCGCGACACGTCGGTCGGGCTAAAATCGGGCTGTTTTCATGTAGTCTGACATCGGCATTACAATAGCGTCACAATACAATGCGATAGGACAAGCCATGAAAAGTGTAGTTTTTGGGGGAGTGTGCAACTGATGCTGTGTTTTTTAATTAACTAAAATGAACTGTGATCAGTCATGTATCGTATGAAATAAAAGAATACATCATGCTGTGGAAATGTTTGTCTTTTTATTATAACACGGATTTTATTTGCACGCACAGCAACATTCATACATATTTTGAAAGGAAAATAATAACTACTGTCAGTACTTGACTAATTATTTCATGAACTAACATACCCATAAGTCTTTACTCACTGTGAATGACAGTGTACATGTTACCCCGGGTTTACACCGGATGCGGTTGCGGTGCGTTCCGGCGACGCAAGCAATTAGATTACATTTATTCGAATGGTGCAGTTTACACCGCTTGCGTGTGCGTTGTGTGTCGACTGCGTCTCAGCTGCGGCGTGCCTCAGCCCTTCCGCAAGGATAGACCCATTTTCTATTTTTGCCGGACGCCGCAGTGGCAGGCCTCCGGCAAATGGCAAGCTAGCACAAAACACATCGAGCGGGACAGGAAGACCGACGCAGTTTCAAAATAAATTTCCGGTTACCTTTCAAGATAAAACACTCGCCAGCTCCTATTTCGCAAGCATGCTAGCAAAACGTGATGTGGGCGTAGACGGGCCTGGAGTTAACGTGCGAGGTGCTCATTCACGGTTTAGACACCAGCGAACATGGACGAGGAGAGGTTTATATTGGAGGTAGAAAGCCACAAAATAAAAGTCCACCTGTCTTTCTGCTTCTCTGTTGAGCACAGACTTTCCGTGTGTTTGTCGTTGTTTTGAATGGCACATGATCGCGCGCGGTCACGCGAGACACGGCGGTAAGTGGTCGGCGACGGAGCTGCCGGACCGCAGCTGTGCGGAGATTGGCTGTGTGGATTGGCCAAAAAATTGACGCGTCCGGAGCACGCAGTCAAGACGCACCGCACCGCGGCCGCACCGCACACGCAACCGGTGTAAACCCGGGGTTACGGATTGTCTGAGGTTGGACCCCGGAACGCAGAGGCAACAAGAAGTAGAAAACCAGTAACAGTTTATTTCGCTGAGTTAGGCAAAATCCCAAAACAAAAAACTCAGGAGGCAGGCAGGGAGAGGGTGGGCTGGCTGCAGAATCTTGATGAAGAAGAGCTATAACAAAAACACAAAGATCCAGGGCAAAAACAGGTAAAAAAAGGCTTCGTGGTCACATAAGGCAAATTGCAAAAAAAAAACAAAAAACAATGCTAAGAGAACTACTGCGTGTTACTAACACGTGGGATGGAATTCTCTGGCACCAGTCTGGGTGCAGACCAAGCTTCTTATTGAGGACTGTTGATGAAGTAATTGAGCCCAGGTGTATCCATTCATGCCAGCCACACGCGCCTGCCTGACCTGCCAAGAGAAAAAAAACAAAGACCTGCCATGCACAGAACCCAATCATAGTACCTCCCCCCCAAGGGACGCCCACTGGCGTCCACCAGGCTTGTCCAGGTGACGAGCATAAAAGTCCCTCAGGAGAGCAGGATCCAAAATAAGGGAAACCCACGAACGCTCCTCCAGCCCATACCCCTCCCAATCCACCAAGAACTGGAAGCCCCTGCCCCTTCGCCGCACATCCAGCAGACGCCGAACAGTGAAGGCAGGGTGGCCGTCGATCACCCGGAGGGGGGGAGCTCGGCCGGAGGGCACAGGCTTGAGGAGTGACACATGGAAAACGGGATGGACATTCAAGGAGGGAGGTAGCCTGAGCCTGACCACACTTGGGTTAATGATGCGCTCAATGACATAAGGGCCAACGTATCTGCGTGCAAGTTTCCGCGAGTCCACCTGGAGTGGGAGGTCATGGGAGGACAACTACACCTCCTGGCCAGGCTGGTTAGCAGGGGCTGGGGTACGCCGGCGATCCGCCAGTCTCTGGTTCCGAGCCGCTGTGCAGGCGAGAGCTGCATGAACCTCACGCCAGACACTGTGGGCATGCCGGAGATTATCCCGCACAGAGGGAACTGCCACGTCGGTCTCCTGGGCTGGGAAAAGTGGGGGGTGGAAGCCATTTAGAGGCCATGAATGGAGACATACCAGTGGCAGAGCAAACCAGAGAGTTGTGGGAATACTCAATCCAGGGAAGGTGAGTTGACCAGGAAACTGGGTTACGAGAGGTCACAACGCAGAGCCGCCTCCAGGTCTTGATTCGCCCACTCGGTCTGGCCGTTTGTTTGGGGGTGGTACCTGATAGGCTGGCCGATGCACCCAACGCCTGACAGAAATCCCTCCAAACACGGGAGGAGAACTGCGGACCCCTGTCTGAAACAATGTCCTGAGGAATACCATGGAGTCTAAAAAACATGGTGAACGAGAAGATTGGCAGTCTTAAGAGCTGAAAGTAATTTTGGTAAAGGAACGAAGTGCACAGCCTTAG
Organism: Festucalex cinctus; assembly: GCF_051991245.1. NCBI lineage: Eukaryota > Metazoa > Chordata > Actinopteri > Syngnathiformes > Syngnathidae > Festucalex > Festucalex cinctus. Next base: position 28,946,573 of record NC_135417.1, read on the forward strand.
AAAAGCGTCAACCATTGTCAATATTGTGTTACCTTCAGACGGAGGCAAACCCGTGACAAAATCCACAGCAATGTACGACCAAGGCCCATGAGGAATGGGGAGGGGGTGAAGAAGGCCAGCTGGGGCAGGTTGAGATGCTTTACTGCGGGCGCAGACTGAGCAGGCGGACACATATTCCTTGGTGTCTGCGTGCATGGATGGCCACCAGAAGCGCTGCTCAAGGAGAGCCAGGGTACGGTGAACACCTGGATGGCAAGACACTCTGGAACCATGTCCCCACTGAAGCACAGAGGACCGGGCCGGTGGTAGCACGAACAAGCGATCTGTTGGACAGACCTCAGGAGCTGGATGGTTTTCAAGGGCCTCCGTGACCACCCTTTCGACTTCCCACTGGGCTGCTCCTACCACACAGGAGGAAGGCAGGATAGTCTCCTCTGCGGGCTCCTTGGCTGGAGGTGCGAACTGACGTGAAAGTGCATCAGGCTTGACATTCCTTGAACCAGGCCGGTAGGTTAGCAAGAAGTTAAATCGGCCAAGGAACAGAGCTCACAGAGCCTGGCGTGAGTTGAGTCTGCGGGCAGAACGGAGGTAAGACAAGTTCTTATGGTCAGTCCATACCACAAATTGGTGAGAATCCCCCTCCAACCAGTGCCTCCATTATTCAAGCGCCAGAACCACCGCTAGTAGCTCTCTGTTCCCCACATCGTAGTTCCTTTCTGCTGGGGATAGCCGGCGCAAGAAGAAAGCACAGGGGTGCATCTTTTGGTCCGAACTGGAGCGTTGAGAGCAATGCCCCCACCCCGGTGTCCGAGGCGTCCACTTCCACCACAAATTGCACTGCAGGATCAGGATGAGACAGGACCAGAGCAGAGGAAAACAAGCACTTCAACTTCACAAATGCTGCCTCAGCTTCAGGAGACCATGCAAAGGGAACTTTGGTGGATGTAAGCTTAGTCATTGGCGTGGCTACTTTGCTATAGTTGCGAATGAATCTGCAATAGAAGTTAGCAAACCCTAGAAATCTCTGCAGTTCTTTTCGGTTTGTAGGAGTGGGCCATTCAGCCACTGCCTGAACCTTGGCAGGGTCGGATCTGATTTGCCCCCTCTCTACTATGACACCTAGGAAGCTAATGGATGAGACATGAAATTCACACTTTTCGCCTTTGACGTACAGTCTGTTTTCTAACAGTCGCTGTAACACAAGTCTAACATGCCGGATATGCTGTTCGAGTGCGGGGAAAAATGAGAATGTCATCAAGATAAACACGAACCGGTCAAGCATGTCTCGTAGGACATCATTGATGAGAGCCTGAAAAACAGCAGGTGCATTTGTGAGCCCAAAAAGCATGACCAGGTACTCGAAGTGTCCAAGAGGAGTGTTGAAAGCAGTTTTCCACTCATCCCCCTCCTTTATTCTAACCGTTGTAGGCGTTGCAGAGGTCCAGCTTCGTAAAGATGGTTGCTTGGTGGAGGGGGCCAAAGGCTGAGTCAATGAGTGGAAGGGGATATTCGTTCCTCAGAGTTATGTTATTCACACCCCTGTAATCAATATAGGGGTGAAGAGTCTTATACTTTTTATCAACAACAAAACAATCCTACCCCCATGGAGGACGGCGAAGGACGGATGAGTCCAGCAGCAAGGGAGTCAGCAATATAAACTTCCATGGTCTCCCTTTCAGGCCTGGAAAGGGTAAACATCTTGCTGGAAGGATAGGGAGCGCCAGGGAGCAAGTCAATAGCACAGTCGTACGTTCTGTGAGGTGGGAGAGATGAAGCACGATCCTTGTTAAAGACCTCCTTGAGGTCATGATACTCTGTAGGAACCAAGCTTAGGTCAACCGGCAGGGGTGTAATTGATGCAGGAGTGACAGAAGTAGGGACGGCTGAGTGCAAGCAGTGAGAGTGACAAAACAGGCTCCAGTTAACTATAGTTGAGATGGACCAGTTAATGTGTGGATTGTGGAGCTTTAACCATGGGAGTCCTAGTACTACTGCAGAGGCAGGTGATGAGATGTACAGTGAGATTACCTCATGATGGTTACCAGAGAGCAATAGAGACAAGGGGGCAGTATGATGAGTGATATTATAGAGAAGCCGTCCATCTAGGGCGAACACATCCTTGGGTTCACTGAGGGGTTCCGAGGGCAAGTTGGAGCTGACAACAAAAGAATAGTCAATGAAATTGTCATCTGCACCGCTGTCCACTAGTACTTGCAGAGAATTGACACTTTCTGCCAGGACACATTACCTTTAAGATGCATGCGATTCAGGGAGGGTGACTCCATAGAAGTATGGCTCACCAGTGCCCCTTCCTTTAACTGATGAGGCCGCTCTTTTATGGTCAGTCCATACCACAAATTGGTGAGAATCCCCCTCCAACCAGTGCCTCCATTATTCAAGCGCCAGAACCACCGCTAGTAGCTCTCTGTTCCCCACATCGTAGTTCCTTTCTGCTGGGGATAGCCGGCGCAAGAAGAAAGCACAGGGGTGCATCTTTTGGGGACATTGCATTCTGAGGTGGCCAGTGTAGGGGAGGAATGCTAATAGTTTACTGGTTCAGGTGAGCGAGCTGTCTTCACACCGGTGTGTTGGCCAAACACCACTTGAGGCCGACTCAGAGCAAGGTTCCGAATAATACTCCACACAAGGGTTGACTTTCTTTGATTTACTCCCAATTAAATGATTCGATTCAGTTCAATGGGTACAATATTTCTTCCATCTTCACATATATATTCTTCGTTTTCTGTCTCTATGGGTGTATGTGTGCAGTGTAAGAGAGAGTATGTGTGTGTGTGTGTGTGTGGTTTCCTAAACTTTTTGAAAATGGCTGCTGATTTTATTGCAATGCCTCTTACAGTACTTTTTAATCGATCAATTGAAAACAAAGTAATCCCTGCAGTATGGAAGTCAGCTTTTGTGGTTCCTCTCTTAAAAGGAGGTGACCCAGCTGTTTTAACAAACTACAGACCAATATCAAACTTGTGTGTCTTATCTAAAATTTTTGAATCTCTTGTGTGTGATCAACTTAAAGAGTTTCTCTATCAAATGAACTGCTCTCAAATTTGCAATCAGGCTTTAGGAAAAAGCACAGCACAATGACTGCTGCTACAAAGTGGTTAATGATATACTTGTTGCTCTTGATAAAAAGCAATACTGTGCTGCACTTTTTATTGATCTGTCAAGGCATTTGACACTGTGGACCACACAGTTTTAAAGCAAAGGCTCATCAGTCTTGGTCTGTCAGATGATGTAGTCTCGTGGTTCACAAATTATTTGAGTGACAGGACCCAATGTATTAAACATGATGGTTTATGTTCTGAATTCTTGAGTGTTCACAAAGGGCAGGGCAGGGCTCTGTGCTCGGACCCCTCCTGTTCATTATGTACATTAATGATCTGGGACAAAGCGTGTTGGACGCCAATATGCATTTTTATGCTGATGACACAATAATTTACTCCTTTGGCTCATGCTCAGCTGCTGCTGTTGCTTCGTTGCAGAAAGCTTTTAATGTTGTGCAGCACACACTTCTGCAACTAAAACTAGTCCTTAATGCGGACAAAACTAAACTGATGTTGTTTTCAAATTCCAGGAAAAGCCCACAATTTCCCCCCAAAGTGTCCACTCTGGAGGGAAATGAAATAGAGGTGGTTCATACATATAAGTATCTTGGTATTTTGCTTGACGACACTTTGACTTTTAAACCCCATGTTGAGAACCTCGTGAAGAAACTAAAACTAAAACTGGGTTTCTTATTTCGGAATAAATGTTGTTTTTCTTTTGAGGTCAAAAAGCGTCTTGTCACTGCAACTTTTTTATCTGTTTTAGATTATGGGGATGTGTTGTATATGAATGCTTCAGCTCAGTGTTTGAGTAAGATTGACTCTGTATATCATGCTGCTTTGAGGTTTGTTACAAATTGTAGAGCCTTGACCCATCACTGTGAACTGTACTCTCGAGTGGGATGGCCTCCTTTGTCCACCAGGAGGTTGACTCACTGGTACATTTTTATTTACAAGGCTATGCTTGGACTGCTGCCCTCTTATATTTGTAATTTAATCACATTGAAAAGTGTTGATTCTTATGCTTTGCGTTCCAATGATCTTTTGTTGCTCTCTGTTCCATTTGCCCGCACTGAGCTGGGGAAAAAGGCTTTTGTTTTCTCTGCCCCTTCTGCATGGAACATGTTGCAAAAGGACTGGAAACTAACGGAACTTGTTTCATTGAACGATTTTAGATCCAGATTAAGAGCACTTGAGACGGCCTCATTGATTTGTAACTGTTTTATATAATTTTTATGTGATTGCAAGTGAAACTTTTATTTGTAACTGTAATGAAAACTGTTTTGCTGCCTCTTGGCCAGGACTCCCTTGAAAAAGAGGTTCTTAATCTCAACGGGACTATCCTGGTTAAATAAAGGTTAAATAAAAAAATAAAAAGAAAGACAGAAAATAAGCCAATAAGTAAATGTATAAAACGTTGGTTAAAGCATTCACACTAAACAAAGCAAATTAAATTAGTGCAGTTAAGCTAGCGACATTTAGAACATGACTTCCGGTACGCGCTCTTATTGTGAAACAAATGGTATAACACTTCCGGCCTCGGGCTTAGCAGCGTAACATCAACTCACGAACGCCACGTGGCAACGCGCGGATGAGGAAACGCCGCCCGAACACTCGTAACAAACATCTTAGAAAAACAAGCTATGGTTAATTCTAGCAAGAAGTTCACGGACAAGAAACAAGAACAAGACCCACCAGTCATCGACGCACACCACTGGACCAACTCACGACACGGCACACACGCGAGCGCCAGACTTCCTGCTATCGCTGCTGGCGAAGACTGACTGCGGTAAACGGCCACACGCACGAGCGCGAGGACAAGCTATGTCACGTGAACTTACCCTCCAATGAATAGAGACGCCTAATTATGCAAATTAGTATTAGTGTCCATTACGAGGTTAACAACATTGAACATATCAGACCCAAGGAATAGATTACATTGTAGCCTTTTCTACAGCCAGCCTGGCCACAGTAGAAACAGAGCCCTTGTTGGAAATGGTGTTGACGCTCTTCAGGTGTTCGCTTAATCCTCCCAAGCTGCATGGGTTCCTCAGTGCTGGGGCTGGAAGGTGTCAGTGGTGGAGGAGTTCCAGAAGGAGGTTGCAGAAGGGACGGAAGCTGCTGCCGTAGAGACCTGGGCCGAAAAGGATTAACAGGGACACTCTGCCTAGCTGCTCTTTCCCTGCGTCCCTCACGGAGGCGGTTGTCTAAGCGAGTAGCCAAGGAGATTAATTCTTCTAAGGATGACGTCTCATCACAAGCAGCCAACTCATCCTTCAACTCCTCACTTAAACCCCGTAGAAAAACTCCTTGTAATGCAGACTCGTTCCAACCGCTCTCTGCTGCAAGAATGCGGAAATCAAAAGAGTACGTGGAGACAGGGTTCGAACCCTGACGTAGACAAAGGAGCCTATTGCTGGCCTCCTTTCCTTTAAGCGGATGGTCAAAAGACCTTGAGCATTTCGGCAGTAAACAATTTGTAATCACTACAAACTGACGAATTTGATTTGGCCAAGGCTACAGCCCAAGCTGATGCTTTCTCGGACAACAAACTCATAATAAACGATATTTTGGAACCATCAGTGGCGTAAGTAGAGGGCTGCTGATTAAACACAAGTGAACACTGGTGAATAAACTCGCTGCATGACCCTGAAATACCTGGGTACCTGTCAGGGGTTGGTATGAAAGGTTCCCGGGAATGGGTGGGCTAGGTTGCTGGAGGAACCGGAACGGGAGCAGCCGGAGCCTGGAGGCAGGCAGGGAGAGGGTGGGCTGGCCGCAGAATCTTGATGAAGAAGAGCTATAACAAAAACACAAAGAGTGATGGCAAAATGAAGCCCCATAAAGCAGTGAAGTCCTGCAGTGAAATGCTTCACACAGACGTAGGGGCTCCAAGATGATTCATTTCCTCGACTACGCCATCATGTGGACAGAAAAATGTATAACATGCTTGGTGCATGCAATAAAATGGTGAGGTGTAAATCATGCTCTAAATACAAAAGAATATATATTTGAAGAGTGTTTTAACATGAATTGTTCTGTGTTACTTTGTCTATGATTGTGCTTATGCAACAAGTGAAAATGTGAAACGAGGTAAAATAAAGAGCTTATTCATTTTTATTTAAAAACATTTTTTCCAAAGTTTTTGGACTCAGGCGGGTTTTTTTTTTTCAGAGAATTTCACCTGCTTTGGAAAAAAAAAAACTCTTTCACATGGTACTGATGAAGCAGGGGTGCATCGATATGAGATAGCAAGTTTGTATAGAATTGGACACGTATATTTCTGTGATTCCCAGTACTGAAGGGGACTTTCCACTTTCAACAGAAAAATGTGAATTTTATGTGTTGCCACATTTTACTTTATTTTATTACTGGAATCGTACCGTAATTGCAGTGCATTACCTTCTGAGGTGAGATCTGCTCAAAGTGCTCCCAAACAAGGGAAAATCTCCTCTTTCTTGCTGGTTCCATCGCAAAAAGAAGCTCGTCAAATCGAATTCCAAAAGCAAAAAAAAAGTAGCGCAATAAGGGACCCGAAAACATAAAAAGTGAAGGAGAATCCATAGCGTTTCTTTGCCGCTTTTATTTCGAACTACCCTCAAACCTAGCGAATCATTTCCTGAATCAGTCACGTGGTACACCTGCTTCGTGGGGCTTTAAACGTCACCACGTACGTCATCAACACACGCATTGACTCGCCGTTCATGAACCACTCATCTACATTACTCGGCACACGCTTCAGGGATTCGACCCGAGAAGCACATCACTAACAAAGGTCCAGGGGAAAAACAGGTCAAAAAAGGCTTCGTGGTCACATAAGGCAAATTACAAAAAAACACGAAGAGAACTACTGCGTGTTACTAACACATGGGATGGAATTCTCTGGCACCAGCCTGGGTGCAGAGCAAGCTTCTTATTGAGGATGGTTGATGAAGTAATTGAGCCAAGGTGTTTCCATTCATGCCAGCCACACCCGCCTGTCTGACCTGCCAAGAGAAAAAAACAAACAAAGACCTGCCATGCACAGAACCCAATCATGACAGTACATCAGGGGTGTCCAAACTTTTTCATTTGATGACCACATACAGAAAATCAGAAGGACGCAAGGGCCACATAATGTTATGAAGAGAAATTGTGTTTAGTCCTAAAAATTGTACAAATAATTTATTTGTGCTTTTGCATATTTAGAAAAATGCTACAGTATATAAACCAATTTATTTGTAATATGGCAGTAGGGTTATTATAGTTTGGGAATTTAGTTAGTTTTTTTTTTTTTTAGTTTTCAGGGTGGTTCTGTTAGTTTTTATTAGTTTAGTTCTTTAAAAAAATGCTTAGTTTTGGTTTAGTTTGTTAGTTTCAGTCTTAGTATTAGTTAAAAAAAAAAGTGTGTATTACTTGTGCGCAATATTTACAAAAAAACATCTGAAGCTGCTTTTCTATTGGCTGCTGCTAGATGACGTCACTTCTGTGTGACATACTTTCAAATGTCATTATTCTGGTTTAAATAAAAATAAATCTACTAAAAATCATATTTAAAATCATCCCCAAAGGCTCATGCATTAAATTAATTGCCAAAGACTAAAACGAAGGACATGTTTGCTATAATTAACCGCTGCGAGGTCCCTCTTGTTTTTGTAAGAATTATTATTATTAGGGCCCAAGCAGCGACCGCTACGAGGTCCCTATTGTTTTTGTAAAAAATATTATTATTATTATTATTATTATTATTCGATCGCGATTTTGGGGACCTAAACATTCACGAAAACTCACCGAACTTTGCACACTCTTCGGGCCCGGCGAAAAATTTGATACTATGAAGTCGTCATAACAACGCGACTCGATAGCGCCCCCTAGCGTAGAAAAATAAAAACCATTTACAGGGAGCATACTTTTTTATCGTCATAACAACGCGACTCGATAGCGCCCCCTAGCGTAGAAAAATTAAAACCATTTACAGGGAGCATACTTTTTTCCACTTCTCCTACACGTTTCATCCGACTGACTTCAGACTTGACCTGGACCATGTCAAGACCTGAGCTAACGACAGTGGGAAAAATCTTGACTTTTCGGAAAACTATATGATGAGGGCGGAGCATCAAATTTTGTGTTTCGCAATGAAAAAGGATATGCTTAATAACTCCCCGGTACATGCTCCAAAAAATCCTAAACTTGAAATGTATATTTATAGGCCGTGGGGTGAACCCCAAAAAAGTGCCTAGAAAATGAGTTTCGCTCCACTGTCTGGGCACTACTTGTTCAATGCATTTTTTGATAGATAATACCCTTCTGAACTTTGGGTTAAAAGTTCACCCAATGTTTTCCTGCCCCAATTTTGTCACAAGCCAGAAATGCATATATAGGTAAATAACAAAAAACGAAAATCTTGTGCTGCAGTTTTTGGTTGTAAAACGTCTTACATTAAATTTGGCAACAGAAAATCATTCCCAGATGTTATAAATACATGTACCTAACATCAGAAACAAGTATTGGTGGTTTGGTGCAATCATGTGAATTTAGATAATTAAATATATTAAATTTGTGCCAAAAAAACGCTTCAACTAGAAGTGAAACCAGCACACGGATGTTACATTTAGCTATGTTTATGTTTCATATATGAAAACAATTCACAACCTATTACGTAATGAAAGGTACACAAGAAGCAGCATACATCGGCCAAAAATACTACCATGCACCACAAACCTGGAACAAGGCAAAATGGACTAGATGGAAATAGATGCATTCAGAGCCCAGATTATTATAACATATAGAATATTTATTAAAGTATCAGATTGTGTCATCACAGCATGTCATTTATACCCCCCACCCCCTACCCAAAAAATATTAATAAAAAAATAATAATAATAAAATAAAAATCAAATGTGCATTTACAATAAAACCTTTGGAACTTCATTGGAACAGCTCTCTTTTTTTTTGGCAGACCAATTTAACAAAGGTCTGTGTTGTGGAAAAATGGAATACAGACATTTTTATTTTTGCTTGAAAAGTGTTAAAATGGAGAGTTAACATCTTGATAATGAAACAAACAAAATGGCAGATTTTACATAGATTTTACAGCCCTGCATTTTAAAGTGTCCTCGTATGCCCTGTGATTTTCCAACCTGATGTTGTACCAGCTATGTGTTAGTGTCACTTTCTTGGCTTACATCAGTAGACTCAGTAGTTGATGTATCTGATGAGGGAGGTACCCTGTCTAAAAGTTTGTCAGTTGTTGATAATGTCTCTACAAAAACCATTTCAGAGTTGTTGCTGGAAAGGGGTGTGAAAAACCAGCTGGGGGAAATCACACCTCAATCTTCGTTTCAGTATATCCTGCCTGAAATAGAAAATTGAAGGGAAAGATGAGCACAAGATACACATATTCACATCAGACTAGGGCTGCTCTATTATGGAAAAAAATAATCATCACAATTATTTTGGTAATAATTGAAATCAAGATTATTCTAAACAATTATATTTTGTTCAAATCAAGAAAATATTTAAACATTTGAAAATAAGACAATTACAATCATATGAAACTATAATTATGTAAGTTGTTTTTGGATCCAACAAAATTTATAATATATTATTATTATTATTATTATTATGACGTTAGCAAAAATTTGAAGTTGGGGTGCAGTGTGTGTGCAGTAAGCTAGTTTTGACATGGGTGTGTGGTAAAATAACTCGTGTGGGCGTGCCACAACTCAAAATTAGTATTATTAGTGCTGCAGCTATCGAATATTTTGGTATTTGGATATCCTACTGAAAATTCTAGTGAATAATCGTATATTTGGATAGAAATACAAATATACCTATAGGCCTATATACTTTCTTGGTCAAAGAACAATTATAAATACAGAAGACAAAAAAACACATTTGCATGTAATAATTAACAACCAACTGGTTTTCATTTTTAGTGAATCAATGTTATTTATTTATTTATTTTTAACTTAAATTGAGCTTGTCACAAACTATTTTTCTCTGAAACAGTGAGATTTTAGACAAATCTCTCCCCATAGATTTCATAAATGTGTTTCAATGATTTATATGTTACCTGTAGTCTGAAGCATCAAGATCCCCGTGTTTATTAACACTGTTCACAAACCCCTTAGCTTGTCCATTCTCATCACATCTTTGTCAACTATAATCTTTTGACGGATTACTTGTTCATAAAAAGAATTTGTAGCTCTCAGCATTGGGTTGTCTAAAACACACACACACTCACTTAATATGTGCAGAGTCATGCTTTCTAATTAATGCTGCCTCGAAATGTAAACAGAATACAAGTGACATATTGCTGACCAATGCTTTACTTTTGAAATGTGTAATTTTAGCAAAGTGACAATGAAATAGTGCAATGTAACAACTCACATTTGTTCGTCCCTGGTTGCTGTTTCTGTTGCTGTTGACTTTAAGAACCTTGTGTAATCTCTGAAACAAAACTGCACCTCCATTGTGACACAGTCTTTTGTCTTGAATATGCAGAAGAATGAAACAGTCTTTCTTCATCTCAGCGGCCTGCAGCAACCAACCCGCCTTTAGACAAAAAAGAATTACATTATAAGTGTTATTGTCACATCACCTCTTTACAGTATATGCACATCACAGATTTAAGTAAAGTAAAGTGTTTGTTGAGGTTGATGAGAGAGAGTTTGGGGAAAAGGGAGTGTGTAGCTGTGACTATATTATGACTCTGATGGGCACAGGTAACTCGAGTTTGGTAACAACTGTTGGATTCACTCGATAAATCATTCAGCAGCTCGCCTTTTTAATAAACTATAGCCTTAAAACTTAACCTAGCAAAAAATTATTTTCACCCCTATACTAAATATCGGTCACATTAATAACAGAAATGGGCACGCGTGTGTGTAGCACATACCTGCTGACAATGTTTCTGCTTTGGCGAGATGATCCCTCTTCCGTGTGCCTTCCAATCCCAGACGAGTATACTTTGAAGTTTATTTTTACAAATGATGCAGATGGCTGGAAGAACGGGGCCAGCTGAAGCGATGGGCAAACCTGAACGGGAACGAAGTTTTTTCACTACTTTCTTTCTAACTTTTTTTCTCCTTTCGCTCTCCGACGTTGTGGTCGCCATTTTTGTTATGCGGTTGCTATGGTGAGGAGAAAGCAGCAGCTACCTGATTGGCTCATGTGACCTAAATCACACCACTACCGACCTAATGGCACTACGCCCACACCAGAGATCACTGCGCCTCATCGCAAAATAGTGCCGGGGTTTCACCACCGAAAACACAAAATTGGCGGGTTTTCACAGGGTGAACTCCACGGATTCTTACTTACTACTGATAAATCTATTTTATGAAGTAAAGATTATTTAGTGCCCCTGGTAGTGGAGCGAAACTGAACGAAAATGTGTGTGACCTGACGGCCTAATAGCCTTAAAACTTAACCTAGCAAAAAATTATTTTCAGCCCTATACTAAATATCGGTCACATTAATAACAGAAATGGGCACGCGTGTGTGTAACACATACCTGCTGACAATGTTTCTGCTTTGGCGAGATGATCCCTCTTCCGTGTGCCTTCCAATCCCAGACGAGTATACTTTGAAGTTTATTTTTACAAATGATGCAGATGGCTGGAAGAACGGGGCCAGCTGAAGCGATGGGCAAACCTGAACGGGAACGAAGTTTTTTCACTACTTTCTTTCTAACTTTTTTTCTCCTTTCGCTCTCCGACGTTGTGGTCGCCATTTTTGTTATGCGGTTGCTATGGTGAGGAGAAAGCAGCAGCTACCTGATTGGCTCATGTGACCTAAATCACACCACTACCGACCTAATGGCACTACGCCCACACCAGAGATCACTGCGCCTCATCGCAAAATAGTGCCGGGGTTTCACCACCGAAAACACAAAATTGGCGGGTTTTCACAGGGTGAACTCCACGGATTCTTACTTACTACTGATAAATCTATTTTATGAAGTAAAGATTATTTAGTGCCCCTGGTAGTGGAGCGAAACTGAACGAAAACGTGTGTGACCTGACGGCCTATTATAGTCAAGGCCTGAAGGTATCTCTATGACAAACTTCAGTTATAAATACAGCGCCACCTAGTCCTTGAGGCAAAAAAAATAAGCCTCACTTACGGTATTTTTACAAAAATTGTAAACTCATTGTAAGTGTGATAACTAAGTCATTTAGGAATATTCTTTTACTTTCCACCACTCAATATGTTCACTGGCATCAGACCGATTCAAGCATATGTACTTTTTTTATTTAGTTTCATTTTTTTTTATCGCCTCTATGGACAATAAAAGCAACATTGTGCAATGAGTACGAGCGATGATGTGTATATGTACTTTTGCAAAAAATACCAATCAGGGCAACTCATTGCCTAAAAATAAAAAAAAAGACGCTGATTTTTGCAGATCTTAACAATCACCAAAAACCATTGAGCTTGACACACTCATCACACCTGGCAAAAAATAAAAAATAAAAAAATCCACATAATGGTTTATCATGCCATTTTCAAAGAAATTCTGCTTCCAATGTGCCAGTCCCCCAACGTGCAAGTACCCCAACGTGGCCCGGGCTGCGAGGGCCCTTTATAGCTGCTCGCAGCTCTAGTTATAGTTAGTTTTTATAACATAAAATGTAGTTTCAGTTAGTTTAAAAAGCATTTTTGTTTTTATTTTATTTCGGTAACAATATAACAGTATTGTTTTTTGAATTTTCGTTTTCGTTTTTTCATTAGTTTTAGTTAACTAAAATAATCTTTAATGGTACCTATTTTTCGATACCCTCCCTTCTTACTTTGACCATGTCCAAACATTTTTGTTTTATTTTATTTGAACTGAGTCAAATGCCATTTTTAGCATATGTCGCGGGCCACTGAAAAATGGACGGTGGGCCACAAATGGTGCCCCCCGGGCCGTAGTTCGGACACCATTGGTGTACATCAACAGCACACTAAGCTCATGTAAAAGGTCAACACATCAGGAAAGTTTGGAGATTTTGGTTTTGCACATTTTTTTTTATATAAAATAATCTGATAATGCTACACTAAAATAATCTCAGTTCCAGAGCAGAAGGCAACATTTGGGAAAGCTGCCACTGCCATATCTTATCAGGCACGTCCTCCAGTGAAGTAACATCATTTGGTGCATTGGCTCGGAAACGTCCTGATTTGCAGTCCTTATCTAAAGACCAGTCGCCCATGATGCCACTCTTCAGATGAAATATTTCTGACAAAAAAAAAACAAGAGAGGTGTTAAAATATTGCTCTTACGTTAGCAGTGTTGCCGGTAACGCGTTACGTAACGCGTTACTAAAAAAAAAATTGCTTTCCAAAGTAACTAGTAGTCTAAAGCGTTACTTTATTCTACAAAGTAGTCTGATTAAAGTTACTGTCCAGAAATTCAATGCGTTACTCCACATTTTCATGAAGAAGGCAAAATATCTCACTGTTGTAACAGTCACAAACAACTGCCGCTAACTACGAAGATGAGGCAGAAGTCATTGATCACCACACTGAATTCAGCCATGGTCTGGTCGTGAATGGTTTGCACATTCAAAACAAAAGTGATGATACTTTTACTACTAGTTTATTAACCAACAGGCACACAACGCAACAAAAAAAGTGTACATTATGGACCATAAAAGTGGTAAAAAAAATAATTTCTTTCCATCCTCAACTGGTCCGTGAATCATTATGGGATGAGGTTGTCTCCGCCCTCTCGCCAGGGGAGTGACGTCAGACAAGTCACGTTTTCAGCATGCACGAGTCGACTCAAGTGTACACACTGGAATAGCGGAACAAACAAACAATAGAGGAATTAAGGGGATTTTCATTTTCAACCTGGATAGATTTTATTTTTTGTTTTATAAAAAGTATTTACGTTACAAGAAGTCAAGAGAGACTGCCTATTTTGTTTTTCATAAAAAAACAACAACTTTATTTTCATGTTAAAAATGCACTTTCAATAAAGTATTTGGAACTCCGTTTCTACCGCATTATTTTTATGTTGAGATGGTGTTATCGGCAGCTGCTGAAAGTAACTAAAAAAGTAAATTTTAATTACTTTTAAAATCAAGTAATCAGTAGCGCAATTTAGTTACTTTTCAAACCAAGTAATCAGTAAAGTAACTAAGTTACTTTTTCAAGGTAACTGTGGCAACACTGTACGTTAGTCTAGTTTGTCATTAACACTACCACTTTTTCTCAACTTGATGAGCAGTTGACAAACTTCATGCAGACTGGGTACCCATTACCCACAGCCGCTAAACTTCCAGCATCTGTACAACTGGATGCCTTTCAACCTGCCACAGGAATTGTAAACTAAGAATAAAGTTGTTGACGCATTTGAAATATATAAATGCCATGTAAAATGTTTCTTATCTTTTTTACATAAACTGGACTGATGTAAGTACTACCTCAACATCCATCCATCCATTTTGTTAACCGCTTGCTCCTCACAAGGGTCGCGGGGTGCTGGAGCCTATCTCAGCTGGTGTTGGGCAGTAGGTGGGGTATGCCCTGAACTGGTTGCTAGCCAATCGCAGAATACCTCAACATACAAGTTCAAATTCCAAGTAACATTCACTCAAAAAATAACCACTGACAGGAATATAGACAGTGACGTGCAGTGAGCTCGAGGCTCTAGGCAGGCAGTCGTAAATTGAAACATACACACCAATTACAAATGTGTGTGTCGGCAGGCGAGTGTACAACATATCCTAGGGTGACCCTATTATAATCCGGGGTGGGGGGGAGGGGGGTCTGGACACTTAGGCCTAACTAATATACTTAAAAATGATACTGTTTACTCCAAGATGCTATACATTCAAACTATTTTAATGCATGACTCCTCTGTATTGTTAGAAACAAAAAATACTTGACCACAATTATGACACAATGTTTTAAGCGCATTTTTTGCTCCGCGAACAAATTGGGATGCGCAAGCTTCGTGCCCTTCGCCTCCCGTGAGGCAGCTCATCACTTCTCCACTCAGCTAAAACTCTGAGCCACCGTTACAGCAGAGGACAATATTTGAACGCTAACTGATGTACGCAAATGTGGGTCTGCCCGTCACAATAAACACGGTGCAGTTCACTCCGCCTCCCATTTGCCGCACAACCAAAACCGGACAATTTCATTCATTAATAAAAACCCGTCCGGACGCACGGAAAAGATGTAATAAAGTGGACATCTCCAGTAAAACAGTCTAATTCTTGAAAAATCAAGCTAGCAATAGCAATGTCAAACATCATGTAAAGTGAAACCATCCACAAAGCCAGTATTTCCTTTTGTAGCATTCTTTGTGAAAAGTACGAATAATTCTCTTTCCCTTACTTTGCTGAAGATCTAAGCTAAGGCGTTGGTCTCCCATCCTTCAAAAGATAAGTTTTTTCCTCAAAAGAAAGGCGTGAAAATAGCTTTATATTTTCCAGAGTGGCGTCATCTTACCGGCGTACTGTGCACTAAGTGTGTTTTGAATTCACGAATGCAACGTACGAACGTATGTTCGCATAGGAATAATACAGCTACGTAAAAAGGCTGGGTAGCAGTTTCCTATTTGCGTAAAGGACTTTTCTACTGGGAAACTGACTACGCATGCGTGAACACACATCGCTACTCAGAAAGGGTTGCTGGAGGCATCGGAGGCGTGTGCCTTCAGCAGGAGAATTTTGCAGCATTTTTGCCTGCAGGCCAGAAGAAATCGTGAGTCCTTTTTAACTGAGCTATGAAAATCGCCAGATGTTGTCACTTTCAAATCTATAGAGGTAGCGTAGGCTATGTGAAATGCAAAAATAATTTAAATTAATAGAAGAAGCTAATTCATTTTCATTTCATTTCAGCCTTGGTCAGGCACTGCCTACCATGCCTGCCCTGACCGCACGTCACTGATTATAGAATGTACATCTATGAGAATTATACTTTGCAATGCATAAAGCTGTTGCACAAACACAATAAGGAACATGTTTAATTCAAAAGTATAAACATGACATCAATGACTCTTCAACAACTGTCATACATATAAGACTGTCTTATATAACGCAGTAACCATAACCAACTTTTTTTTTTAAACTTAATTATTGAATATTATTAGTCTTTGGTTCTAAGGAGTTTTTCCACTTCTTCCCACTGCATGAGAGACAGAGTGAAGCAGCATAAAATATTACTCTCCCGTGAAAACTGTTTCACAATGTACTAATTCTGTCACAGGTATTTACAATAAGACTTAGAGTATCCAGGTATGTATGCATGCATTATTGTTGTTTATTAGACGATATAGCCATACACCTGTCTTTTTTTCTTTTTCTGAGCACTCAGTATTGTTCATTCGGCAGTCTTACCGATTTAACATGTAGCGATAATTGGGTCGTCTTTTAGATGAATTAATAATCTGGACGTGACAGAGGTAAATTGTATTTACCTCGATAACCTGTAGGGGCACCACGTTGGCTTTGCTTAGGGTTAACAGGAGCAAACAACGACCAAAATCCTTTCTTCATCAGTCATTTATAATCTAAAGTTGCCACACTCGATATTCAGTGGTTCGTTGTACTAACAAAAGGATAATAATCCACTCGGAAACACAGATGACTTGAGTTAATAAAACATGCATTTCTTCACGATTGCTACACTACAGAATCAAAACGCTGCCTATCTCACTATCCTACCATCAGAAGAAAAGAAATCAAATAAAGCTAATCAAAATAGGGAAAGAATGCGAACGAACAAGGAAACAGGAAAAAGAGAAATTTAACTTGCCAGGTCTGTGATATGCTTCAAATGTAAGTTGAACACAGCGGTATGCCGAATTGGGGAAAATCAAATGTGCACTTACGAGTTGGATACTGCGTAGAACGAGCAGAAACGGGAGGTCTTTGGAAAAGGGGGAAAAATAGTCAATGTCCGTTCAAAAAGGCAAGAAAAATCTCAAAAAGGGGCTATTCCACAGGTGAGCCAGGGAGCCGCTCGGGGGCTGACGTAGTTGCGCGGCTCATCCCTTGATTGGTCGGCGAGATGTTTCTCCGGCGAGGTTAGCTCTGCCGGACAGCTGTTCGACTCCAGGTGTTGGAGCTCGGTTCGCGGCGTGCCTGCGTACGGGGAAGGCCCGCAGTTGGAGGTGCGCTTGCACAGCGGCGGGGCGCCACCGAATATCAGGTGAGATGCGGTGCGGCTTAGGTGCACAACCTTGAATCCGGCGGTACGTTGCAAGTGTACCCCGGGGCCGCGGAGTTCATTGCTGGCGGGCAGTCACCGATGGTGAAGAAAAAGAAAAAAAAAGAAAAAGGGGGGTAAAAGAGTCTCTTTGGGGTCAGCGTTGCAGTTTGCACCTGCTTTGGCGTGGCGTGGAGCGAGTGTCTGCTCTCGTGGCAATGGTTGCTGCCAGGAACAAAAAAAAGGGGGCCACGTGCTGGACAAGTTTCTTGGGACAAAGAGTCAGTGGGCAAGCTGGGCCACTTGCCGGCAACAGGCCTTAGGATGGCCAGTAGAAGAAGCGAGAGAGAGAGAGATCGGGAAGAGGCATCGGGAGAAGAAGAGCGAGAGGGGGTCCCCTCGTCTTTTTAAAGTCTATGGGCTTTTTCAGTAGGTGGTGGCAAACCCTTCTACTCGCTCACGCAGACTTTAAAAAGCAAATTATTAAAGGGATTAATAATTTGGCATTAAATTTGGTCAGTCTAGCAAATCAGTTTTCCCACACAACCCGTTTAGCACACATCGTAATTAATGCATCGTAAACTAATTTGTGAGGTCGTTCCTGAGCCTAATCTGACTGAACTGAAAGATATTGATTACCTTTCATTCCTTATGGAGTACAAATGAAATAGGACGTTCATACACACAAAGACATAACATGAATCATTCATAGTTCAGTTGTCTGTCAAGAATTATCATGGTATAAATGTGGAAAATGCGGTTACTTGTAAACTGTCACTCCATCTAGACGTTCCAGGAGTGCCCCCTGGTTGATAAGAAAGGTAATAAACATTCCTTTGATCAGTCGTTTGTATATTCTAATTCATTGAAGGCGTTTTCTCGAGCTCCGGGAAGTCGGGCTTAAATCACCTCCTTCGGCAGATGCATAAATCCCTTTGTCACCTGGTCAGCGGCTTCAAAAGAGCTTTGTTGGTGGTTGTGTGACCACCTGCAGAGCTAACCAAGCTTAGATCCTGTCTGAGCTGTGGAATGTTTATGCAACTGCAGAGAGTTTGCTTTAGAAGAAGCAAGCCAAAAAAAAAATTAGAGGGTGGACTGGGCCATAGGCCATAGTTGTTACAAACATATCATTGCTCTCTCTCTCTTTCTTTTTTTTAATGTGCGCATTTGTGTGTGTGTGTGTGTGTGGGGGGTGTGTGTGTGTGTGTGTGTGTGAATTTATGCTCATTAATTAACCTGAAACCTAATAAAAATCTCATACACTTCACCTTAACAGGATATTTCAGAGTCTCACCAGAGTTGTGAAGTTCACAAGGTCAGAAGACCAGACTCACCAACACCAGAAACCTGTAAATTCCAACAGATTAGGGAGCTCTCAAGAAACCAGAGGAAAAACTAAAGAGAGGAAGGACGTATAGATGAAGTAGGATGAGATCCACAGACACCTATGTCTAATGTTTATGAATTAGGAACATTTGTCTTTTCTTTTCATTTTACCAAATAGTCAGATGGCATTTTCATTTAGTTTCTTTGGTATTCTTAAATATTTAAATTCAAAAATACCAACGCAATATGAACAATATTTAGGTAACAGTTAGTTTTGAAGTTGTGTTGATGTTACTGAGACTTGGTGACCATATCCATTTTTTTCTATGTGCATCTAAGTGACTAAATGACTTGAAAATATGATGACTTGAAAATATGAGGATTTGCATAAATTACTTTTGGAAATGAAAATTGCCTTGTTAACCTTCTCTGTACAATGCAGCTGATTGTAACACACATTTACAAGGAAAAAATTCTTACATAAATATTACTAGCTTGGGAGCAAAACCGTGCCTTTAACATCCCAAATCTTCACTTTTCAGGAGACGCAAAAACGGCATGTTTGTTTAAACATCATACAGCGAGCAAGCCATTTTCAACACTTTAGATCCGTCAGTAATTAATAACAATTACACCCTGTTATTGTTTGCGATTAGTTGGACCCCAAAGCAGCAACAAGACTTCAGAAAACTCAAACAGTCTGTATTAGAAAAAAAAAAACTCAAAGAGTCAAACAAAACTGTCAAGTACAAAAGAACTAAACTGTGGAACAAAAAGGTGCTACCAATTGGGCAGGAGCATAAATTACAAAGTACAAACAAATCATGAATAATGCTTGACAAAACAAACTTACTGCCACAAACAAGAGGTACGGACTGTAACCCAAAAAGACAGAATGTACATGGCAAATAGAGGAACGATCCAGCAACCTGCTGGTATACTGGGGGGAGCCGTAAAACAAGGAAGTAATCACCAATTTCCCATAGGTGTGCACCTCCGTGCTCAGCTGCCCCACCTATGGGCCACTAACAGATCATATGGAAAGCTTGCAGAAAATAGAAACATTCATAACTAAGACAGAACATAACAGTATCTCCCCCTCAAGGGCCGGATACCAGACGGCCTCAAAGCAAAAACAGCCCATCAGGGCTAGTCCAAAGGCCTTCCCAGACACCAGATGAGGTGCTTGTCCGCCCCAGTCTGGCGGAAATACCGGATGCATCAAGTGGTGAGGGCGGCCGCAGCAGTGCCGCCAGAAGAGGACCAGAAGATGGCCGCAACTTATGTGCCACAGGAACAGGCTCGGGAGGCAACCCCAACTCGTGCCAGTCGGAACAGGACCAGAATAAGGGCGCATGATGTGCACTGGAACAGGCTCGCAACTTGCGCGCTGCCTGAACAGGCTCACGTGGCAGCCGCAACTTGTGCGCAGCCGGAACAGGATCGGGAGACGGCCACAACTCGTGCGCCGCCAGAACAGACTCGGGAGGCAGCCGTAGGACGTGTGGCGCCGGACAGGCTCGGGAGGCAGCCACAGGATGTGTGCTGCCGGAACAGGCTCGGGAGGTAGCTGCAGGACATGCACCGCCGGAACAGGAAGCGAGTGCAGGACGTGCATCACCGAGGTGATTCTACCAGGCTTGTGTGCGTGTGTGTGTTTTCATCTGTACTATATTACATACTATTTTTTGACAACCACTTGGTCGAAAAAAAAATTACCAGTAAATGAGTAGAGTCGTATACTTTATTGATGTTGCAATTCTTCTTTTGTTGTGCTTTCCAACACTCGAAGAAAAAGAAAAATCAGCGTTCTTGTTTATTTATTTATTATTTATTATTTTGGCCACCACCTTTTCGTAATTTTTATGGACATAATGTCTTTTTTTTTTTTTTTTTTTTGTTTTTTTTTTTTTTAATTTTTTTTTTTTAAGAGCTCAGAATTGTTCATTCGGTAGTCTTACCGATTCAACGTCTTATCATCATTGCTCTTTTTTTTTTTTTTTTGTGTGCGTGCGTTTGCGTGTGTGCGTTTGCGTGCGTGCGTTTGCGTGCGTGCGTGCGTGCGCGTGCGTGCGTGTGCGTGCAAATACGTATACATTTATACTCATTAATTCACCTAAAGCCTTATAAATATCCCATTACCCTTCGCCTTAACCAGGTACTTCAGAATCTTGCCAGAGTCGTGAGGTTTAAATGGTCAGGAGACCAGAGAAAAGGTCAGAAAAAAATAAAGAGAAAAGAAAGATAAATCAAAGTGAAATCCAGCACCGACCAAACACTTCCTGCCTTCCCCATGATTACAAAATCAAAGTCTTACGCCAACCCCGGAAGCCTCTAAATTCCAGCAAATTTAGCGAGATCTCAAGAGACCAGAGGAAAAACTAAAGAGAGGAAGGAGGGAAGGATCGATAAGGCAGAGTGAGATCCATAGAAGCCAGTACATCCAATCCATCAAAGTGAAATCCAGCACCAACAAAACCCCTCCTGCGTGGTTACAAAACCAGAGTCTTATGCCAACCCCAGAAACCTCAAACTTCCAATAAATTGAGATCTCAAGTGACCAGAGGAAAAACTAAAGAGAGGAAGGAGGGAAGGATAGATAAAGCAAAGTGAGATCCACAGACACCAGCACCCACTGATTCAAGGAGCTGTGGGAGGGAGAGGCTACTTCTGTTGAGTTTCAGTAGATGCTGGTGCGACGGACCTGGCATGCATAAGGACCACCACCAAAGAAAGAAGCCGTCAACCGCGGTCCAGCAAAGCGAGCACCGCCCCCCCACCCCGAAATCCCCAGGCCGCGGCAGCACCAAGGCCACCCCCAAGCCACCCGAGCGGACACCGGTCGGCGAGCCGACCCAGACGCCCGGAACACCCCCGCCCCAGTCCCGGCCCACACCCCCGAGCCCAAGGCCGCAGAACGAGGCCCAGCGGGCCCCCACAGCGCCCCACCGGTCCCCAGCCCCCATCCCCCCACGACCCCCCCCGCACCCCACCCAAACCCGCCACCCACCACGACCCAGGCCCCACCACCCCCGGCCCCCAAACCCCCGAACACACCCCGACCCCCAACACCCAACCCCCCACCCACCCATACCTCCACCCCCCCAAACAAGCCGCCCCCCCACCCCCCCGACGACCGCCAATCCCCCGCGAACCCGGCCCCCCGCGAGCCCCCACCCCCACCCCCGGAAGCCGGCACCGGGCAACAGCGCAGAGAGGGAAAACGTGCCCACCCCACCTCCAGCCGTGCGAGAGTAGCACAGCGGCGGGAGGGGGGAAGCAGAGGAGGAAGCACCAGGGGAAAAGGCGGAACACCAGAACACCGAGCCCGGTGGGGAGAGGCCCCGGTCGTCACGCCAGCGTACTAGTGACACCTAACCCTGTTACTGAGTCCGCCAGCTCGCCGACTGGCGAGCTCTACCCTTACACCGTGAATGTGGCCCCACCCAGTGTATATACAAGTGTGTGCGTGTGGTGCATTAAAATTGGGAGCAGGTGAGTCGGAGCAGAGGGAAAAAATTTCCCCTACTCCGACACACCCGCATCCCCCCCCCCAAAAAAGGAGGGACAAAGTGGTGGGGCAGGGACACAGATGGGGGGGACCACAGCGCTGCCAGGCACTGCAGTCCATCCCTCCCCGCCCCAACTCACCCCTCCCCTTGGACATGAAGTGCATTAAAATTGGAGGGGAGTTGAAGGGTGAAGACGGTGTTTCCACCCTTCCCCACCCCACCAAGAAATGTGTTGTGTGCCCTATGTGTATATTTACAAAGTGTATAGTGCAAAACTAGTGAAGTGAGTAAGAGGAGAGACCAGCGGGGCCTCACCCAACCCGGCGGGTGTAGGTGGCACGCCCGTCCCCCAGCATCCCCCACCCCCACCCGCCCTCCACCCCACCCATCTGGCACCACAATAGGCGGACCGCCAGCGCAGCAGGGCTACTGGACAGCCCACCGGCCACCGGAGCCCGCCCGGGGCGCCAGGAGTTCTACCGGAGTGGGGCAGGCCTCAAACCCCCGCCCGGCCCCCGGAGCCCGACGCCCGGGCCGGGGAGGGAGCCCCAGGCCCAGGGAGAGGGAGGGGGAGGGGGCGGGGGGGCAGACAGGGAAGGGGGGAGGGGGAAGCGGGGGGAAGACGACAAGAAGGCGAAAGGGCGGCTGCAGGGCAGGAGGGGGGGGGGGGGGGGGGGGGGAGGGAGGGCGACAAGGGAAAAGGGACCGGGAGGCAGAGGAGGATGGGCGGGAGGAGGCGAGGAGGGAGAGGCGACGTGGGGGAGGAAGGGGGAGGGGAGAGGGAGCCACGGGGCACACCAGAGGCCCACCCGCCCCGAACCGCGCCGCCGGGCACGGAGCAGCGGACCGCGCCAGGACGGCGCCGCCCCGGGCACCAGGGAAAGCACCCCAACACCGCACCCCACAGGGGGCCCAGGGAGCGGCCAAGACGCAACCGCTACCGAGCAGACAATGGGGGGGGGCAGAACCACCCCCGCCCGACCACGGGGGACGGCGTCAAGAAAATTGACTAATTAGCATGCAGTAACACCAAGTGTTGATGCTTAGTGCCCACTAGAAATAACTCTTAAGGAGTTAGTGAGTATAGTGTCGTATAGTGTGGTATGCTCGAGCCCACTAGCAGCAACTAGGTTCCTGACTATATAAAAAATAAAAACAATCAGATACAAAATACCAAATACAGAAGCAGCGAAAACAGAAGTTGTAACGATGTGGTGGCTCTCGTTAACAGGCAGAATCTTGGCAGGATTAAGTTGCCAAATTAAGATTAAAATATTCTATGTACATAGACCATATTTGTTTAAATCTTGATACTTGATTTTTATTTAAGGCAGAGATTTTTTCCATTGAGATATAATTTATTAGTAAGTTTAACCAGTGGTCGATATTTAGAGATTGTTTATTTTTCCAATTGACAAGGATTATTTTTTTAGCAATAGTAAGGGCTATAAATATAGATTGGGATTGTTTACATGGTAGCTCAGTTATTGTTAAGTCACCTAGTAAACACAATCTTGGAGATAAAGGAAGCCTACAGTTTAATATATCAGCGAGCTTTTCCAAGATTTTAGTCCAGAAATGCAGCACTGGAGTACATGACCATAAAGCATGAAGATAAGTATCGGCAGTGTTTTGTGAGCACTGGAGACAAATGTCGGAGTCAGAGAGTCCCATTTTTTTCATCATATATTGTGTAATATATGTTCTATGAAGTATCTTATATTGGATAAGTTGCAAATTTGTCTGTTTGGTCATTTTAAATACATTTTCACAGATTTGGGTCCAAAAGTCTGGTTCCGGAACTATAGACAAGTCTTTTTCCCATTTTAAAGTCGGTAAATACGTTTTATTTGTGTATAAAAATAACTTATATATTTTTGATATTTTCTTTATTGTTGTTGGAGAAAGCTTTATAATATCTTTAGCTAAGACAGGCAGTTGGAGCGTATCCTGAAGTGTTGGGATTTGTTTCTTAACCATATTTTTAACTTGCAGATAATGTAAGAAATTTCCATTTTTTATTTCATATTTCTGGACCAAGTTTGTATACGATATAAACTTATTATCTGAGAATAGATGATGAAGGTGTGTAATTCCTTTCTGCTCCCATAAGCTTAAATGGAACGACTGATTATTAAGTTGAAAGTCGGGGTTATGCCAAATGGGAGAGAGCCCACAGGGCGCCAATTGGGAGTTTGTCATTTCTAATGCCTTCCACCAGGCAGTCAGGGTGGCGGCTATCATTGGGTTTTTAAAACAATTATGTCGTTTTATTGATTTTGTAATAAAGAGTAAATCTAACAGTCTAAGATTATTACAATCCTCTGCTCCAATTCCAACCAACAGTTAGTATCTCTGTTGGGTTGTGTCCATAGCACAAGATATTGTAGTTGATTAGCTATATAATAGTACATAAAGTTTGGTGCCTCTAAACCTCCTTTAGATTTACTTTCCTGAAGAGTAGATAGACTAATTTTAGCTTTTTTTTTATTCCAATAGAATTTTATGATAGCAGAGTCCAGCGATTGGAACCAGTTAGACGTAGGTTTAAATGGAATCATTGAAAATAAATAATTAATCTTTGGTAAAACTTTCATTTTTATAGTAGCTATCCGTCCTATTAAAGAGATCGGAAGATTATTCCAGCGCTCCAGATCACTACGGATACTATCCAATAATGGTAAAAAATTTAAAGAAGTTAATTCAGTTAACTTTGGTGAAATTTTAACACCTAAGTATTTTAAATTACCTGTAGGAAAGGAGTAGTGTGGATCCTGACTTGTAGGATTCCATGAATTTTCTGTGATAGGTAATAATGTTGATTTTGTCCAGTTAATAGAGTAATCTGATAAGTGAGAGAATTTAGTTATTAAGTTAAATGCTTCCCCTAGCGAGATAGCAGGTTCTTCTAAATAGAGTAGTATATCATCGGCATATAGATTAATTTTATGTTCTATTGTCCCGGAGTGGATTCCTTGGATCCGTCTATCCTGACGTATAGCTAATGCAAGCGGCTCAATAAATATAGCAAATAATAAAGGAGACATTGGGCACCCTTGTCTTGTTCCCCTTTATAGAGTAAAACTCTGTGATGTAATCGCATTAGTAGTAACTGTAGCTTTAGGAGAATCATATAATATTGAGACCCATTGAATGAATGACTCCCCGAAGCCGAATTTATTTAAGACAGCAAAGAGGAAGGACCAGTAACTTTATCGAAGGCTTTTTCTGCATCCAGCGAAATAACAACTGCCTTTTTATCATACCGCTGTGACACACTAATCAAGTTAAAGAGCCTCCTAATATTATTAGTAGAATGACGACCTTTAATAAAACCTGTTTGATCGCTATGAATAATTGTCGAGATTACTGTCTCTAGTCGAGATGCCAAGGCCTTAGCGATAATTTTAATATCGGTATTAATTAGTGATATCGGTCGGTAACTTGACGGGAGGGTGGGGTCTTTTTCTGGCTTTAATAAAAGTTTAATTGCTGCTATATTCATATCTTGACGTATATCACCCTTACTTTTAATTTCAGTTACTACTCTTAGAAATAATGGAGCAAACATTAACCAGAAATGTTTAAAAAATATAGCCGGATAGCCGTCTGGACCAGGTGCTCTGCCATTAGGCATACTGTCTAAAGCACGATACAACTCATCTATAGTAAGCGGGGCATCTAGAATATCTTTATGTTCAATAGATAACTGAGGTATATTTAAGCTATTTAGGAATACCTCAATATGTTCAGGGTTAGGTCTATTAATTTCTGAGTATAGATTTCGATAATAGTTATAAAAAATATGGTTAATTTCTTTTGGTGATTGTGTGCATTCACCATTTATATCTTTAATAGCCGTTATAAGAGATTTTTCCCGATTCCGTTGAAGTTGATTTGCCAGGAATTTACCTGATTTATTATTATGTTCAAAATTATTATATCTCAACTGTTGTATTATAAACTCTGTCTTTTTAGATAAAATGTTATCTAACTGTATTTTTATATTCTGTAGTTCTATCCATATTTGATTATTTGGGTTTAATGCATATTCATCCGTTAGTTGTTTAATTTTATCTTCCAGGTATTTTTCTAATTTTTGATCCTGTTTCTTTTTATAAGTTGAATATGATATAATTTTCCCTCTAATTACCGCTTTCCCTGCTTCCCAGAGAAGAGATGGAGATATATTTGGAGAGTCATTTATTTCCAAAAAATCTGCCCACTCCCTTCTAATAATTTTAGCAAACTCTACGTCTTTCAGTAATGAGATGTTAAAACGCCATATCGGGGGAAGTTTAAAGGTAGAGTCAATTTGTAGAGTGAGAGAGACTGGTGCATGATCACTTAGAATTATAGAATGTATTTTTATAGCAGTTTTATCAACAATAGAATTATTTGTAAGGAAAAAATCAATTCTTGAGAATGATCGGTGCACCGCAGAGAAGAAAGTAAATTCCTTCTTAGTTGGGTTTTGAAGTCTCCAGCCATCGCTGAGGCCAAAATCCTCCATATATTCATCTATTACTTTAGCGGATCGTAATCGCCTTGTATATATCATATTATTAGAACGATCTATTAACGGGTTTAAGACCGTGTTAAAATCACCTCCAATAATAATAGTAGAATTTGTTGCTAAATCGAGTAACCGAGAGAAAAATTCATGGAAAAAATCCGGGTCATCATTATTTGGGGCATATAAATTACCAATTGTATATACTTTATTAAATATAGTTACCTGGATAATAATATATCGGCCCTCTAAATCTGTTACTATATTATTTAGAGTAAAGAATAAATTCTTATGTATAAGTATAGAGACACCTCTTTGACTACTATTATAGGAGGCAGAGTAAACTTGACTAAAATTTTTATCTATAAATAGTTTTTCTTCTGATTTTTGTAAGTGGGTTTCTTGTAGGAGACAAATATCTGCCTTAAATTTTGAGAGATGGTCTAAAATTTTTATTCTTTTTGCCTGGGAGCGAGCGCCACACACATTCCAGGAGACCAGAACTAATTTCTGCATACAAGCAATATCATAATTATGGACAGAATTTCTAGGCGCAGCCGAGGCGTTGAGGGCTTCCGGTTTGGTGACCTCAGCATTGCATCTCTGCTTTTTGCAGATGATGTGGTGCTGTTGGCTCCATCAGGCCGGGATCTCCAACTCTCACTGGAGCGGTTTGCAGCCGAGTGCGAAGCGGTTGGGATGAAGAAAAGTCGGAAAAGGGTGGCGTGTCCACTGTCGGGGGATGAGGTCCTCCCCCAAGTGGAGGAGTTCAAGTATCTTGGGGTCTTGTTCACGCGTGAGGGTAGGATGGAGCGAGAGATCGACAGGCGGATCGCTGCAGCGCCTGCAGTAATGCAGACTCTGTATCGGTCCGTCGTGGTGAAGAAGGAGCTGAGCCAAAAGGCAAAGCTCTCGATTTACCGGTCGATCTACGTTCCAACCCTTACCTATGGTCACGAGCTGTGGGTCGTGACCGAAAGAACAAGATCCCGGATACAAGCGGCCGAAATGAGTTTCCTCCGCATGGTGTCCGGGCTCTCACTTAGAGATAGGGTGAGAAGCTCGGTCATCCGGGAGAGGACTCAGAGTAGAGCCGCTGCTCCTCCGCATTGAGAGGAGCCAGCTGAGGTGGCTCGGGCACCTGGTTCGGATGCCTCCTGGACGCCTCCTTGGGGAGGTGTTCCGGGCATGTCCCACCGGCGGGAGGCCCCGGGGACGACCCAGGACACACTGGAGAGACTGTCTCTCGGCTGGCCAGGGAACGCCTTGGGATCCCGCCGGCGGGGCTGGTTGAAGTGGCTGGGGAGAGGGAAGTCTGGGTTTCCCTCCTAAAGCTGCTGCCCCCGCGACCCGACCTTGGATAAGCGGTAGTAAATGGATGGATAGATGGATGGATGGCAAACACCACATTTCCACGGCAACAGAATTTCACAGCGCAACTACGACGGTGAAAAACAAGTTTTTAGTCTTGTACTGTCATCAAATGTGTAAAATTGTGAGAAAGATAGGAACATCTGGGTTATATATGTCCAGTTCACACTGATTGTGAACCGGATACGGAACCGCAAGGAAAAGAAAGCAGAATCTGCATGTCAATTCACACCAGCTGTGGTGCAGTGCGTATCCGGATCCAGAACTGCGGAAGGTTTCCGCAAGTTTTCTATTTTTCCCGGTTTCGTGTGCGGCTTTTCATGAAGCCGAAAGAAATTACACCAGCCACACAGGAAGTCAGGCGTCAGCATTCAAGGTAGACGGTATATTTCAAAATATCCATTCATCCATCCATCCATCCATCCATCCATCCATCCATCCATCCATCCATTTCCTTAACCGCTTTTCCTCACAAGGGACGCAGGGGTGCTGGAGTCTATCCCAGGCAGTAGGCGGGGTACACCGGGGTACAACTGGTTGCCAGCCGGCCTTAGACAAACTCAAGATAACATTAGGAAAATGTTACACATAATGAACCAAATTACTGAACACAAATTGGAGACGCTGGTATTAGGTTTAGATGCAGAGAAGGCATTTGACTCGGTGAAATATTTATATAAAGTACTTGCAAAACTTGGCTTCCAATCAAGCCTGAATGATGTTTTCGCTGTACTGTACGACTCTCCCTCCGGCAGAATCAAGATCAATGGGGATCTGACCTACCCCTTTATCCTAGCAAGGGGAATGGGACAGGGATGTTGTGCCTCATCACTGCTTTTTGCACTGTTTATTGAGCCAATGAGCCAATGAGTCAATGGATAAGACAGAGACAAGACATGAAAGGGATAAAATGGCTTCAGGGGAGCAAAAACTGTCTTTATTTGCAGATAACTTATTGCAACCAAAATTGATGGACATCTTAAAGGGGCTGTCTGTCGGATTCACTCAGGAAAATGCACTTTTTAAATACAGGATTTACACACTTTAACTTTCTCTCAGTCTACACATCTGTGTTTATATTAATCTTTGGTGTTGATTTCGTCCTAAGCCCCCACCCCCCATTTTGCCATTTTGTGTTTGTTTTGTAAACAGCGGGACGTTTCTGTGGAAAGACAGTGTTTACACCCCTCCAGCCAATCGCAGAGCGGGGGGTGGCGTGTCGCAAACGGGGCCGGGCGAACGTGTCGGCTGCGTGACAACACTCTCGCGGCAATTTGAAAGTACAGATGGATTATCCATCCATCCATCCATCCATCCATCCATCTTCTTCCGCTTATCCGAGGTCGGGTCGCGGGGGCAGCAGCTTTAGGAGGGAAACCCAGACTTCCCTCTCCCCAGCCACTTCAACCAGCTCCTCCGGTGGGATCCCAAGGCGTTCCCAGGCCAGCCGAGAGACATAGTCTCTCCAGCGTGTCCTGGGTCGTCACCGGGGCCTCCCGCCGGTGGGACATGCCCGGAACACCTCCTGAGGGAGGCGTCCAGGAGGCATCCGAATCAGATGCCCGAGCCACCTCAACTGGCTCCTCTCAATGTGGAGGAGCAGCGGCTCGACTCTGAGTCCCTCCCGGATGAGCGAGCTTCTCACCCTATCTCTAAGGGAGAGCCCGTACACCCTGCGGAGGAAACTCATTTCGGCCGCTTGTATCGGGATCTCGTTCTTTCGGTCACGACCCACAGCTCGTGACCATAGGTGAGGGTTGGGACGTAGATGACCGGTAAATCGAGAGCTTTGCCTTTTGGCTCAGCTCTTTCTTCACCACGACGGACCGATTAAGAGTCTGCATCACTGCAGACGCTGCACCGATCCGCCTGTCGATCTCTCGCTCCACTTGGGGCAGGATCTCATCCCCGACCCAGAGAGGACACGCCACCCTTTTCCGACTGAGGACCATGGTCTCGGATTTGGAGGTGCTGATCTTCATCCTAACCGCTTCACACTCGGCTGAGAACCGCTCCAGTGAGAGTTGGAGATCATGGCTTGATGAAGCCAACAGCACCACATCACCGGCAAAAAGCAGAGATGCAATGCTGAGGCCACCAAACCGGAACCCTCAACGCCTCGGCTGCGCCTAGAAATTCTGTCCATAAAAATTATGAAAAGGTGGTGGCCAAAATAAAAAAGAATAAATAAATAAACAAGACGCCGGATGGTGGACCAGAATTTCCTCGAGGCCGTCCAGAAGTCGTTTTCCATGGCCTCACCGAACTCCTCCCATGTCCGAGTTTTTGCCTCAGCAACCGCCGAAGCCGCGTTCCGCTTGGCCACCCGGTACCTGTCAGCTGCCTCCGGAGTCCCACAGGCCAAAAAGGCCCAATAGGACTCCTTCTTCAGCTTGACGGCATCCCTTACCGCTGGTGTCCACCAGCGGGTTCGAGGATTGTCGCCGCGACAGGCACCTTACGGCCACAGCTCCGATCGGCCGCCTCAACATTGGAGGCGCGGAACATGGCCCATTCGGACTCAATGTCCCCTGCCTCCCCCGGAACGAGCGAGAAGCTCTGCCGGAGGTGGGCATTGAAGCTCTTTCTGACAGGGGATTCCGCCAGACGTTCCCAGCAAACCCTCACAATACGTTTGGGTCTGCCAGGTCGGACCGGCATCTTCCCCCACCATCGGAGCCAACACACCACCAGGTGGTGATCAGTTGACAGCTCCGCTCCTCTCTTCACCCGAGTGTCCAAAACATGCGGCCGCAAATCCGATGACACGACTACAAAGTCGATCATCGAACTGCGGCCTTTGGTGTCCTGGTGCCAAGTGCACATATGGACACCCTATGTTTGAACATGGTGTTCGTTATGGACAATCCGTGACGAGCACAGAAGTCCAATAACAGAACACCGCTCGGCTTCCGATCGGGGGGGCCGTTCCTCCCAATCACGCCCCTCCAGGTCTCACTGTCATTGCCCACGTGAGCGTTGAAGTCCCCCAGCAAGACGAGGGAGTCCCCAGGGGGAGCGCTGTCCAGCACACCCTCCAAGGACTCCAAAAAGGGTGGGAACTCTGAACTGCTGTTTGGTGCATATGCACAAACAACAGTCAGGACCCGTCCCCCCACCCGAAGGCGGAGGGAGGCTACCATCTCGTCCACTGGGGTAAACCCCAACGTACAGGCGCCGAGCCGGGGGGCAATAAGTATGCCCACACCTGCTCTGCGCCTCTCACCGTGTGCAACTCCAGAGTGGAAGAGAGTCCAACCCCTTTCGAGAGGACTGGTACCAGAGCCCAAGCCGTGTGTGGAGGAGAGTCCGACTATATCTAGTCGGAACTTCTCTGCCTCACACACCAGCTCGGGCTCCTTCCCTGCCAGAGAGGTGACTTTCCATGTCCCAAGAGCCAGCTTCTGTAGCCGGGGGTCGGTCCGCCAAGGTCTCCTCCCTTGGCTGCCACCCAGCCTGCACTGCACCCGACCCCTTTGGCCCCTCCCACCGGTGGTGAGCCCATAGGAAGGGGGACCCACGTTGCCTCTTCGGGCTGTGCCTGGCCGGGCCCCATGGGTGCAGGCCCGGCCACCAGGCGCGTGCCAGCAAGCCCCGCCTCCAGGCCTGGCTCCAGAGGGGGGGCCCGGTGACCCACGTCCGGGCGAGGGAAACGTGTCTCCAAAGTTTGTGTACTTCATAAGGCGTCTTCTGAGCCGTGCTTAGTCTGGCCCCTCACCTAGGACCTGTTTGCCATGGGTGACCCTGCCAGGGGCATAAAGCCCAGACAACATAGCTCCTCGTATCATTGGGACACGCAAACCCCTCCACCATGGTAAGGTGCCGGCTCACGGAGGGCCGCATGGATTATTATTATTTTTTTCCCATTTGCGACACGCACCCCCCTGTTCTGCGACTGGCTGGAGGGGTGTAAACACTGTCTTTCCACAGAAACGTCCCACTGTTTCCAAAAGAAACACAAAATGGCAAAATACAGGCTGGGGGGGGTGGGGGTTTAGGACGAAATCACTACCAAAGATTAACATAAACACAGATGTGTAGACTGAGAGAAAGTTAAAGTGTGTACATCCTATATTTAAAAAGTGCATTTTCCTCAGTGAATCCGGCAGACTGCGCCTTTAAAAGAACACTGGTTCTAAAAAAAAAAAGAAAAAAAAAAAAAAGAAGAAAAAAAAAAACAAAACAAAAAAAGAACACTGGTTCTGGCAGAATACAAAATTAACATTCGCAAGACTCAGGTGCTCACATTCAATTCTGACCCACCACCAGAAATTACGAGGTGGTATGACTGGAATTGGGAGGCGGACTCAATTACCAAAATACTTTGTCAAATTATTTGATCTCAACTTTGAACAGTTAAATTTGAAGCTAAAGTCAGATTTACAAAGTTAGAATGTTATTCCTTTCCTGAGTTTCAGCTCACGGATCGAATCAATAAGAATGAATGAGCTCCCCCCATTTGCTTTATTTTATTCAATGTCTTCCAGTTAAAATACCACCAAAGCAATTCAACGAGTGGGACGAGACAGATTAATTTCAAGGCAGGGGATGGATTAAATATAAGACATTGCAAGTGAGTAAATAAAAGAGTGGGATAACACTTCCATGTATACAGTATTACTACTGTACTATGCAGCTCAGCTTAAACTTTTAATTTGCTTGTGTTTGCCAAATTACAATGCAGGGTGGAAAACAATAGAAGGTACAGTGGTGGGGAGGACCCCAATAGCTGCACTTATGGCTGACAACACTCTACTGAGGGAATTTGTAATTGATGCCTCATTGACAACCTTTCTTTTGAAAATCTGGCAAGAAGTGGGGAAAACGTGAAGATTAAAGGAGACACTTTGAAGATACTGAGGTGGTGCGCCGATGATACAGATTTTACACAAAATAAAAAGTCCACAAAACACTAGTACATGTTCCCACCGCTCTAGCTAGCCACTTAAACTTCCTCCACACAACAGGACCAAATTGAGGACCATCTGAGATAGGGCCTTCCATGCTGCTGCCCCATGTCTGTGGAACACCCTCCCTAACACACTGAGGGCACCACAATCCATTGACTATTTTCAAAGAACTCGAGACATTTCTTTTTAGAAGAACCTATGTTCCCCTATAGCAGTGCTTTTCAATTATTTTCTGTCATGCCCCCCCCCCCCCCCCCAGTAAGAAGAAAACATCTCGCGCCCCCCTCCCCTTGCGACTATAAATAGTATTATTTGTCTATAAAATTGTTATAAGCACACCTCTGCACAACACCGTATCCGTATTAATGTAGAAGAGAATTAAAAATAAAATAAAATAAAGAAATATGGACCAACTTACAACAAAGAATAGCTTTATTAAATGTAACAGAAAAAATTTAAAGTGCATCTGAAATTCAAAAATAAAATTAAATCCTTAATTAAACTACACATTTTTTGACTGACCATGTCAAACCATATGATACAGAAAAATAAAATTACATAAAATCAATAAATAATAATGCATTCAAACTGATCACCAACATTAACTCAGGTGCACAATATTAAAAAACAAAAAAACAAAAAACCTTTAACCTGCAAAACAAAAATATATAAAAATAATTTGTGCTGATTTTTTTTTCTTTTTCTGTGTGCAAAGCGCGCATGCTCAGTGCAAACAAAACCCCTACACCACCGAGCGAATGCTCCCTGCGCACAGTGCCAATAATGAGAGCTCCACTGCCCCCAAATGTAGTGTTGTCATTTTCTTTTACTTGTAGCCCTTTGAGATCTTGCCATTTAAAGGGCATTATAAATAAAATGTATTGTATATGATCATGATGATGATGATGATGATGATTATTTTTATTATTATTATTATTATTATTACTTTATTTACTTTTAGTTATTTAATTTACTTATGATTGAGGTTTTTTTTTTAAATTTAATTTAGATAAAAATATAACTTATACTTCTTTACAGATTAATTACCAATATTCCTGATTTCATTATACAGTGCATCTTTTTGGTCATAGAGAACATGCAGTACAATTCAAAAACTTACCAATGGTCTTATGATGGAAGGCATGGCAGGCTCTCATTGCATCTGTAAAAGAGCAAATACTAACTGCTACACAGTAGAAGGGTACGAAGACCCCATTCGTTCTCACTTAAGGGCTCTCGCCCAGGTAATTATAAGCTTTATAAAAGTGTAGCAGAAAAAGTGGAGGCAGACCACCAAAAGAATTGATAGACGGGGAAGAAAATTACTTTTCCCCTCTGCCTTTGCTGTGTGTCCCCTTCAGCAAGATGAGGCAGCATTAGTAGAGAAGGGCTTCTTCACAAGGCATGCAGTGAGGAAGCGCAGCGCTCCGCTCTTCTTCTGTTTCTCCTACTCATTAAGCCAGCAAACCTTTGACCATACGACAATGACATGCCCCCCCCCCCCCCCACACACACACACACACACACACATTTTATGGTCTATCCATCCTCATGAAAAGATGAAGAGGCAGGCCAGAGATGAGGATGATGAGGGAAGTAGCATTTGAATAGGATTTTAGTATAGAACCCACTTGCAGTAAGCAACACCAAAGAGAACATCTTGCCTTTTGAATCACCTCCACACCACCACCACGCACCCCCCCCCCCCCCCCCACACACACACAACCACACACGCACGCCCACGCATCACCCCCCCACCACACACACATACACACACACGCACACACCTCTCCCTTTCTCCTGCAAAATATGATCCTTTCTAGGCGTCTGTGCCCACATAGCCATCACTGCACTGACTGTCTGAATGCATTTAATTATCCAAAAGGAAAAGTTTGTACCTGTTGAAAAGCTATCTTCAGTTACTTAGTTGTTCATGCCAACAAAAAGCACCCATATATCAGACGGTCAGAGGACACCACATGCTGTGGAAGCCTTTCAGACATGTATCTCTAATAAGAATGAAGCGGTGAAAGCTCCTCTAAATGCACAGAAGGGAGAAAAAGCTAGGTAGGAGGGAGGAAAGAAAATAATGGGTAGAAAGCCTTTTTTTTTTTTTTTACCTCCCCTTCTATAATTACTACAAATGAATAAAATGCTGTTGGAATTGCCATAAAGACTTCTTCCTATTATGACTTAAAAAAAAAAAAAAACTGAGAAGGAAAAGTGCAAGATTGATATTTCTTTTACTAGATGAAATATAATTTTTTTTATAAGTAATAAGAGGTAATGAGGTATTTGTATGTAAAAATGTACAAAGCACTGTTCAAGATAAATAAAAAGAGCCATTTTGTGTTCATTGTATTACGCTTGCACGTAGGTGGTGCTCATAAGCGAAGTGCGCATCTCGAATTCAAGGTGCATTATGGGTAGCGGCGTGGTGCATTGTGGGTAGGCAAAACTACCAAACGGTCATTGAAAATGAATTGGATCCAATTGAATCAGCTCTGAAAGAAATGTTTCAACCGCTGGAAACTTGCTGTTTTTATTAACATGTGGCTTACTGACATCGGGGAAGTTGACTTGCAAGCTT
The DNA here is from genome assembly GCF_051991245.1 of Festucalex cinctus. Taxonomy (NCBI): domain Eukaryota; kingdom Metazoa; phylum Chordata; class Actinopteri; order Syngnathiformes; family Syngnathidae; genus Festucalex; species Festucalex cinctus. The sequence goes on from NC_135417.1 coordinate 28,981,984, forward strand.
TAAAGTGTACAGTTTCCCAAAGATTGTCACCACTCTAATCTCCGCCATTCAAATTGATAGGATAGTTGGTAGCCTCGTTTTTTCCCTCGCGCATGAGTAAACTTAATGCGCACTTTACTTATTGGCGAGCGCCTGGTGGCCAGGCCTACACCCATGGGGCCCGGCGGGGCACAGCCCGAAGAGGCAACGCGGGTCCCCCTTCACATGGGCTCACCACCGGTGGGAGGGCCCATAGTAGATTGGGCGGCAGCCAAAGGCGGTCCAATCTCTGGCTACAGAAGCTAGCTCTTAGGACATGGAATGTCACCTCTCTGGCGGGAAAGGAGCCCGAGCTGGTGTGTGAGGTAGAGAAATTCCGACGAGATATAGTCGGACTCTCCTCCACACACGGCTTGGGCTCTGGTACCAATCCTCTCGAGAGGGGTTGGACTCTCTTCCACTCTGGAGTTGCCCACGGTGTGAGGCGCAGAGCAGGTGTGGGCATACTTATTGCCCCCCGGCTCGGCTTCTGTACGTTGGGATTCACCTCGGTAGACAAGAGGGTAGCCTCCCTCCGCCTTCGGGTGGGGGGACGGGTCCTGACTGTTGTTTGTGCATATGCACCAAACAGCAGTTCAGAGTACTTTTAGGAGTCCTTGGAGGGTGTGCTGGATAACACTTCCCCTGTGGACTACCTCCTTCTGCTGGGGGAATTCAACGCTCACGTGAGCAATGACAGTGTGACCTGGAAGGGCGATTGGGAGGAACGGCCCCCCCGATCGGAAGCCGAGCGGTGTTCTGTTATTGGACTTCTGTGCTCGTCACGGATTGTCCATAACGAACACCATGTTCAAACATAGGGTGTCCATATGTGCACTTGGCACCAGGACACCCTAGGCCGCAGTTCGATGATCATCGGACTTGCGGCTGCATATTTTGGACACTCGGGTGAAGAGAGGGGCGGAGCTGTCAACTGATCACCACCTGGTGGTGTGTTGGTTCCGATGGCGGGGGAAGATGCCAGTCAGACTTGGTAAACCCAAGCGTATTGTGAGGGTTTGCTGGGAACGTCTGGCAGAATCCCCTGTCAGAAAGAGTTTCTACGCCCACCTCCGGTAGAACTTCTCCCTTGTCCCGGGGGAGGTGGCTGACATTGAGTCGACCATGTTGAGTGGCCGATGTGGGCCCATATTTCTAAAAAATGTTTTGAGACTTAATTATGCTTAAAACAACCTGTAATTAAAAGTAACAAGTAAGTAACAAACTAGGGCTGAATCCAATCTTCTGACACATGATGTACAAGTGGTTTGAATTTTTTTGTAACATACATACGTCATGTAATTTATGATCTCAGGTTTTGGCCAGTTCGTCTCTGTGTGCCCTGCGATTGGTTGGCAACCAGTCCAGGGTGTCCCCCGCCTACTGCCCAGAGCCAGCTGAGATAGGCGCCAGCAGCCCCCGCGACCCTTGTGAGGAATAAGCGGTCAAGAAAATGGATGGATGGATGGAGGTTTTGGCCAGGTGTAATACTGGTTTGGCTGTCATGTGCATGTCTGATGTTGTCAAGAGCTTACTGTATGTAAATGGACTCAGTTGGGTTTACATTTCACAGCCAATTTTGTCCTGATGACCTTTGTGTTCATTTTATTGTTCGTGGTTCTCACAACATGATGCGGACAAGTCTTTGAATATCCCTCACAGATATAGCTTATAAGAGAAACTTTATATATGCATTAATTTCATAACAATGAAATGTGCATGTAGCGCTTCTTGCAGTCTTATTGGTACAACCATACGCCACGCACGGCAGCATTTCACTGTGGAGACAGTAAATTAACATGAAAACGCTGCAGGAAAACAAATATTTTCCAATTTGGTCGGCTTAGTGGGTGGCAACGGAAGATGGCTATTGGCTTCACTTCTCGATTTGGTGAATAAGTGGCATTGTGAGTATGTATATAAATCCGTGAATGTCGCTCACCGTAATCCATGGAATGCTCAAGAAGTTTGCGTGAATACACAGTCACACGGAAAATTAGAGGGAACATTGGTCAGGTTATATTTTCACCTGGGACTTTATTATAAGGACATTGCAAATTAAACAGCAATGTTTATGTTGTGTCTGAGAGATATTTAACCCATTAAGGCGGGGAGCACGCGGACGCATTACGGTTAAAGTCGGGAGCGCTCCTGTACTCTAAAAACAGATTGGTCAAATGTACCAAAAAAATGGTTCAGTTTTACCAATCTAGCTGGTAGTTCTGTGTCCGACAGATACTTTAGTTAAAACAACCATTCTAGAATTGGTAGGTGTTTTCAACCAATATATATTGGTCACTAGGCTAACCGATACAAATTGGTTATTCTGACCAAGAGATAGGTTAATCTGTGTTAGAGGCTGAAAATAAGAACCACTGATTGCCACACCCACCTAAATGGGCAGAAATTCGTTCTCCACATTTGACACATCCACTGAGGGAGTAGTGAGCAGCAGTAGGAAGATGCATTTGGGAATCATTTGTTGATCTAATCCCCCAAATCCAAGGGTTGGGCAAAGGGTTTGGTGTGGCGCTTTTGTAGGTTTCGGGGGTTAGGGTTAAGGCCTCAGTATGCTTCTACGAGAGGCTCGCGCGGAGGCTTTCCGCTCGTGCGTTTGCCTTCTGACTTGTGCGCAATACACATCTGTGTCTGCTGGAGTTTCACACCAAGTCCCGCTGTCGCTATGGCTGGGACGCCACAGATTGGCGATTCCTCTGCATTTTATGACGGATTCAGGAAGTTCAATTTAATTCAGAAACACGAAACAAAGCCGTGGGGAGAGTAAGTTCATCACTGTGGCAATTAATTATTGCCAATTTGCACCGGTGTCGGCCGTAAACTCGCCAAAACACAAAAGCCATGCGCTTAGCGAACACAGTTTTGTTTTTTGTTTTTTTTAAGTTATTGTTGTTTTCCGCCTCTCGTCCCAGGCACATATTCACATGCACAGCAGTGGTCTCCGAGCAGAAAGTCGATTTGCGCCGCCAGTATTCACGGAAACTATCTGGGAGAGAGGAAAAAAAAAAGAAAAAACGCCATCGAACGGACCAATCAGAAGCGAGCTACGCCCCGCCATCTACGGCATTCAAGGATTGGCGACGTGTGCACTGCAGCCGGCCACGAGCGACGCAGCACTTAAAATTCATGAACGCCGTAGATCAACGCGAGAGCAAACGTGGAGGCATAAATTAGGCTTTAGGGTTAAATGCTGAGTGTCAAGCAGGGATGCAAATGGGTCCCATTTTTATAGTCTTTGGGATGACCTGGGTAAGGATTGAAGACACAACCTCCCAGTCTTAGGACACTCTACCACGAGGCCACGGAGCTGGTCACGCCTAGAGTGATCTATTCAGACACACATTTTTAAACACTATTATATTTAATATATATGATAATATTTTGTAATTACTTATAATACTTAATAAATACATATAGAATACAATAAATTGATACAGTGTAAGTTATCATACATTTTCTGCAATGAAGAACTGCTTCTGCGTGCAATGCTTTGCTTTGCACTCACATTCACATAGCCTAGCCATATATGTTATCTTATTATATACAGGACTGTCTCAGAAAATTTGAATATTGTGATAAAGTCCATTATTTTCTGTAATGCAATTAAATAAGCAAAAATGCCATACATCCTGGATTCATTACAAATCAACTGAAATATTGCAAGCCTTTTATTGTTTTAATATTGCTGATTATGGCATTTTTTTTTACTTGGTCTGCGGAAATATTGAATATTTTGAGATATAGCATATTTGAGTTTTCTTAAGCTGTTAGCCATAATCAGCAATATTAAAATAATAAAAGGCTTGCAATATTTCAGTTGATTTGTAACGAATGCAGAAAATATGGCATTTTTGCTTATTTAATTGCGTTCCAGAAAATAATGGACTTTATCACAATATTCTAATTTTCTGAGAAAGTCCTGTATTTGCTTGCAAAGAAGAATGCTTTGCTCTTTTCCCACGTAAATTCACATAACCTGGCTATTTGAAGATGACTCAAAAAGCTGAAGAACCACAACATCTAACGCAGCAGAATGGTTCGAGCCAGTCTTCTGAGGTCGCAAACTTGACCACTCATGTACTAACCAATCTTCCACTCACATGCACAACACATAGACAAACAAGTACACTATGCCTTGCATTTACATTTTTATGGTTGGAACGCCCATGTAACTAGGGGCGTGGAAAGGGCGTGGAAAACCAAATAAAAAGAGAGGGTGAGGAGAGGAATCTTCAGAGAGTGCAAAAGAGAATTGTATCAGTCAGTTCCTCTCCTCTCTCCTTGCGATCCCTGAACTTCTTCTTCTCTCCTTTTTGTGTCGTTTTTAATAGATGTCAAACAGGTAAACCTGACAATAATAAACTTAGGTTTGTGTGAACGCCACAGGTTTAAGCTCTGAAATGTTTTGTGAATTATGTTTCTATCTGCTTCAGGAACTGAGTTAGCAATTATTGTTTTTAATATTGTTGAATTTCCAGGAAAAATTCAGGTTTTGGGAGGTGACTCTAAGGTCACCCATAGCTTTAGATGCATGTTTTGCCAGGTACTTTAGGTCCTAATGAGTTAAAACGAATTTTGAAGTCTTGCAGTCTGCAATACGGCACAACAATGTACCATTGCATTGTTAACTTCCTTCATGAACTTTTACAAACATCTGGGCAGCTCTGTTGATACAGATGGGTGTATACTAAATTCAAGGAGAATGGATTACATGTTAAAAAAGAACAGGTGCGCCTAATCTTATAAGATCTTGCCCCAAGAGGTGTTTGCGCTAAAGAAAGGTGCGTTCAATGACCACCCACACAGTAGGACATCTCAAACTTCCATAGAAAACCTCGTTCAGTGTACCAAGCAGCAATGACTAGTTCTCCATGAGCACAGTGGAAACATTCCATGACTTATTTGCCCCATCTTAACAGATGCTCCCCAACCTTTTTTCCACCACGGCCGGTTCATACAACTCAACTCAACTCAACTCAACTTTATTTATAAAGCGCTTTAAGATCAGGCATTGCTGTATACAAAGTGCTGTACATAAAAAAACATCAGTTTTGCGGTAAACAAGAACAAAACAAACATTTAGAAGTGCGAATACAGGTTTGTTTTTTGTTTTTTTTGCAAGTAAATACATTTTACATCAGTAAATTAATAAGAAGTAGTGAATAAATAAATACATAAATAAGTAGACTAAACATCAAACTCATACACACCACAAAACACCAAGAACACGTCTCATGGTGCGCCAAAAGCCAAAGACTTTCGCGGACCGGCAACCCAGTTGCTGCTGTTCAGCGGCTGATTGATAAAAGGCTTCAACAACAACAAACGCAAATCCACTATGTATTTTATGTACCTGTAATATGGTGATGTCACTTTGGTAATGCTTATGAATGATACAAGCAACACAAAAACTGGGTATTTTGTAGATATACAATACATGATACAGATACAATAATGTGAACTAAAAAGCACCATTTTATGTAACTATATGAGCAGCGCCCTCCTTATGCCCCAACATAATGCCAAATTCACACTAACTGCTGAACGGACGCGGTGTTTTTTCCATACGGCGGTCGTACGGAAGCAGCAAGAATAGAACGCATTCAAGTCTGCGTGTCAGTTCACACCAGCTGCATTGCGGTACGGAACGGATACGGCGATGCGGAAGGTTTCCGCAAGCGTTCTATTTTTTTCCGGACGCCGCATGCGGATTTTCATGAAGCTGAAGAAATTACACGAGCCAGACAGGAATTCGGGCATCTCGCATTAAGGTAAATCACATCAGTTTGCAAACTTGTTTTTTTTTGGGGGGGGGGGGGGGGGGCTAGCTAACTACATAACATGACATGAGTCGGACATTTAAGACAAAAATGATCTCAGAATAATTAAACATGAAAAAATAACACTATTTAAACACAAAACGTACTTACCCTTGGTAGAAGTCCCAGAAATAATGTCCAAAAGGCATATTGATGTGACAACAGGCAAGCGTGGCTATTGATTACAAATAGGGCTCTCTCTATACATGGTTGTTATCGCGTAAACTTAACGCTCCAGCGTCAATCACCCGTGATGCAAATTTCCAGACACGCCATCAGAATTGCACAAAATAATAAATAAAACGTTTTTTTGGCAATATGTTTACCTCTGGATGATTTTATTGCTCTGTAGCGCCTAAAATAATAATAATAACAGGACTAAGCACAATTTCTAGAGAAATTGTGTGGGAATGCTGAAAGCTGAATGGTAATAGCTGAATGCTAAGCTGAATGCTAATGATGAAAATTGAAAGATCAATTATGTGAACATTACAAAGTTTTAATTGAAGTTGAAAGATAGAATTAGATTCTTCTGCATTCTGGGTTTTAAAATTGTATTATCAACTTAGTCTTAATGTAGTCACAGTCGTTTGATCACTTTAGGGTTTCTCCCAACATGATTACGATGTACGTTTTGTTTTGTTTTTTCACTTATTATTAATCATTATATTGTGTGAAAGAATAAAAGAATAAAAAGAAACCTTGAACTGCAATCTGTCTAAAGTGGGATTTAATAAGTTCAGAGAAATTATAATGCATTTACTGATACGCCAAGTCAGTTGGTATCGAACCATCGAATGTACTAAAATGTGGTTCTCTGTGGGGGAGGCAATTCCTCTAACGCTAACTTGCCTTGTTCAGATTCATGGCTAATGGTGTATTCATTTTGAAAAGTGTCATCTGAAACGGCAAGCCAACATACATTTAATCATTTCAGTAACATTATAATCCATTTCAACATGTATTCAATAATTTCAGTGAAATTGTAATGCATTTCCTGATATGATAGTCACTTGGTATACATTTATATTACTCAGCATAATTGCTATGGATATATTTGCAATGTAAAGATGGACGTGGGATTTGAACCCAGGACTTCTGGGTTACTGGACAACACACTTAACCAAGTGTGCCACTAAGCAATATCAGAGAGCTGGTAATGATGATCAGTTATATGTATGGAAGTGGGTGTGGAAAGTGGGACTTGTAAGAAGTTAAAAGTCATTCACATTGAAAATGAATGTGGAAAGTTGATATTTAATGTTAAACTGTGCGAGTCCGATAAGTAATGTGGAATCAGACGATATATACCCTGGAAGGCATGAATTTTTTAAACAAGTTGATATTTGAACGGTGTAAATCAGAAGTATTATATAGGAGTTGTTTCTCTGCAAAAAAAGTGAGGAGAATAAAAATCCGAATAACATATGTGGGATTCTTTCAGCATTCCCACAATAATAAAAACAAAATTGCCAAAAATGAAAACCCCGATCATTTTCTCCCGATACCGATCAGCTGAAAATGGCATGATTGAGACTCGGGTAACTTCTGATCATGTGATCAGGATCGGGACATCCCTAATTTTGATTATTATTATTATACTCTTATAACATATTAATTTGAGTAGAAAAGAAGACATAAAAATATGAAATATGATAAAATATGAACTATGATAAAATTATATGATAAAATATAAAATATGATAAAATGTTCCAACATAATCTGGTTCATTCTACTTTTCTAGAATCAACACGTGTGAGTGAAGTCCGATTCTCTTTTCTTCTCTCCTTTGTTCACACAAAGCATCTGTTGAGGAAGGACGCATCTGTACTGGCTCCTGCACTGGCTCCTGCACTCGCTCGTGAATCTAACTACTTGTTGATTTTTGCATTGGGATTTTTAACTACATTGTTGCAGAATGCCTGGCGGAAAAAGAGCTGAGGAGATTGAGGAGATAAAATCTTCTCTTAAAAAACTCAGTGGAATGGTCGCCGAATTACTTGAAATGAAGAAGAGCATTGAGCCACTTCTTCAGGAAATACAGCAATTGAAGAAAGAGACACAGGAAAAAGATCGACGCATTGTTGCCTTGGAACAAAAAGTGGATGATTTGGAACAAAATCTTCGTATCAACGATGTGATAGTCACCGGTATCAAGATCAAGCCGCGCCGTGGCCCTTTGAGAGCTGCGGCTAGCACGAGCACGGAAGATTCTGACCAATATTCAGGGAACGAGACTGTGGAACAGCAAGTGACACTTCAACTCAGAGATTTGGGATTAACTGTTGATCCTGCGCACATTCAGATGTGCTTTTCGCTTCCAACTGGAGGGACACGACCACCGGCAGTTCTGATCAGGTTTGTTGACAGAAAGAAAAAGATTGCTCTTCTGAGAGACCGTCACAAGCTTCGTGGGAAACATGTCTACATCAACGAAAACCTCACCAAACGAAATGCTGACATCGCCAAAAAGGCTCGACAAATGAGAAAGAATGGACTTATCGAAAGCACGTGGACAAAAGACTGCCGAATTTTTATTCAAACTAAAGATAACTCTGGTCAACTAAAAACACGAATCGTGAAAGGAGCTGAGGAATTGGCAGCGCTTGAGAGACAACAGTAATTCACAATATCACAACAACAACATCACTAATTACCCAAAGCTGGAGTTGTATATGATTATTTGCTGACTTTTCCAAGGCTAACTCTTGTTTATACACCTGCATTGATAACATGTATTGCTGTTCCCGTTTGAATCTAAATATTGTCTGGCTCGAATTCCGTTTGGACATTTGTTGTAACAGTCAAGGCTACATGATAAGGCTGTATTGTGGCTCCAATGAATCTGCTGTCAATACGCAAAATGGGGGTTGGTGGTCTGGTTCCTGGAATGCAGCTGGCGTGGGCCGCTCTGCTGGGTGAGCGAGGCTGGGCAGCGCACAGGAGTCATCAGATCGACAACGTGCTAGCAACCAGTGGTGCTACCTGACCAGAATCGAGTGCTGAAATTGCTTGAAAGCAATGGGCCGAATGCAAGCCGATCTACTCTTCTGGAAAGCACAACATGTGTGAAAGCTGATCCGAGGTCAGCGAAGACCCTACTGGTGAAAGAGAAGAATTGCGCTTGCCTTGGCTGCTCGCCTGGCGGGGTGGGCTTGCTGGTGGCGTCTGGGGACCGACTCACCAGCGCCAAATGACTGGGACTAGCCACAATCTACACACGGACATTCAAGATGAACTGAGCGAGCAGTGTCTGGGATAGTATGGGAATGGATAACGATAAAAATTAATGACTATTCTAAATAATGTATATGATTGATGCGTTATAGTAATGGTCGATGGGGACGGGTCTCGAATAAGCTTCGGCTTCTACCCGTCAGCCCTTCTTTCGGATGTCAATGTTGCAAATGATGTGATGTGATTGATGTAAACTGTAATGTGTCCGAAAGGAAAAAATGAATAAACTAAACTAAAAGAATGAGCGTAACCTCAGAGAAACCCAAAGCAGAGTGAGGGACTATACTCATCACTCCACTGAAAGAGGTGGAACGATATGTCCATTTGCAATAGTTATATCACCAAATTTTTGTGATTAAATCATTTAGGCTATATCTGATGTGTTGTTCGTGGTTTTGGATGAAACGTGTGTTTGGGGGGTATAAGTGCATTGGCACAACAACAGCCATTAATACATATGACAAATAGTTTTAGTTTATCGGAAAAGTCAAAAAGCCAAATGTAATTGGATCCTTTCCAGAAATAGTTTCGGCGATGGAGCCGTCTCCTTCTGAGTGCAACACGACGCACCTGTTCTTTTTTTTTTTACGTGCAATCCATTTTCCTCGCATTTAGTAACTATACTCAACTCAATTAAACTTTATTTAGAAAGCGCTTTAAGAACAGGCATTGCTGTATACAAAGTGCTGTACATGAAACATAAATCGGTTGTGCAGTAAAGAATAAGGTAACAAAACAAGAGCAAAGCAAACATTTTGAAGTGCGTATACAAGTGTTTTTTTTGTTTGTTTGTTTTTTTACATGTAAATACATTTTAATCAAGCAGCTTGACAGAAAGTGGTGGCTTCAAACAATGGAAGTTATTCGGTTCCATGTTTCAAAATTGGTCAGCATGTGGCAGCAGGGTATGAGAAATCAGCCAAGGCCATGTTGCAGACAATTCTTTTTGCCAGTGTCCATTCAGTGTTCAGCATCAGATGCACTTTTAAATATGACTACACCATAAGCCATGACTTTTAGCCCGACAAGTTAGGTCATCGATATTATTGATACCTTGACAGTATCGATACCGGATCGATACTGGCACTAAAATATCGATCTAATTAGTTTAGTTTCAGTTTGGCTCAACTTTGTAGTAGATTGCATCAACACATACAGTATTGTACTCAAAAAATATTCTTTTGTTTGTTTTGTTTTATATTTGTTGTTGTTCACTACAATTACATAAAATGTCATTTTAACTACAAGTTACTGCTTAATAATTACTAGTAATACTACTACTGTTTCTACGACTACTACTACTACTACTACTACTACTACTATTATTACTAATAATTAATAGGTAATTACTTTGTAATTTTCACAGTTTATTTCTGTCCTTCATTAGCATTCAGCTATTAGCATTCGGCTTAGCATTCAGCTATTAGCATTCAGCTTTCAGCATTCCCACGCAATTTCTCCAGAAATTGCTTAGTCTAGTTACGTAAGCTTTTGTCACTCAAAATGACTTTCACATAAAAAGTAACTTGAAGGTTATTACGTTTCTTACCTCTGTAGACATTATTAATTAAGCCTATGAAAAAGGCGTTGTGCTCAGTGTTTACGTTTGTTCGATTAACTTGGAGGCTTGCTGCTCGTGCCCAAAAAGTCGCGCACGCTCCTGGCCGCGTGGGGTCCATTCCACGTTTTGCCAGAGGGGTTGCAAAATGTGCAAAAACTCTGAATCCTGCTTCGTGCCCCTTTAACAAAATAAAAGGATTCAGCGAATGCATATATTTGTGGGGATGTGTTGTATTTTACAGTTTTTAAAAAAAATGTGCAAAATTTCTAGTGCTGTCAAACGATTACAATTTTTTATCTGATTAATCACACTTTTTAATTTGGATTAATCACTATTAATCAGCTAAATTACTTGCGTATTCGCGTAACATAAATAAATACAAAATACCGTAATATTTTGACATTTAAAGCATTTTATGTCATGAATGTCATTTGCAAGCATTGATTAAATGCATGTACTCAATTGCATATATGCGTGTATTGCTCAAAACGTAACAGCATCGTATAAATTGGATGCAATTCCGCAATTATTAATTAATTAAACGCAAATTACTGTTTTTTTTTTTTCTTTTAAGTGAAATTTACCACCACCACACAAACTGGAGTCACCCCACTCATCTTGGAACAACAGGCGTAGGAAATGCCGTGCATTGACCTCATCACTGACCTATTTTTTGGGAATGAGTTGAGTATTTTTTGTAAAAGTATATATACCCATCATCGCTCGTACTCATTGCATGATGTTGCTTTTATTGTCCATAGAGGCTATCAAAAATAAATAAAACAAAATAAAAAAGTACATATGTTTGGATCGGTTTGATACCAGTGAACATCTTGAGTAGTGGAAAGTAAAAGAATATTCATAAATGACTTAGTTATAATACTTACAATGAGTTCACAAATTTTGTACAAAATACCGTTTTTTTGTTTTTTTTTATGCCTCAAGGACTAGGTGGCGCTGTATTAAAAACTGAATTTTGTCATAGAGATACCTTCAGGCCTTGACTAGAAATATACATGTCAAGTTTGGGATTTTTTGGAGCATGTACCGGGGAGTTATCAAGCATATCCTTTTTCATTGTGAAACGTGTTTACAATTTTTGTAAAAATACCGTAAGTGGGGTATTTTTTTTTTCATGCCTCAAGGGCTAGGTGGCGCTGCATATATAATTGAATGTTGTCATCGAGATACCTTCAGGCCTTGACGATAAACATACATGTCAAGTTTGGGATTGTTTGGAGCATGTACCGGGGAGTTATTAAGCATAATCTTTTTCAGTGCGAAACACAAATTTTGATACTTCGCCCTCATCATATAGTATTTCGAAAAGTCAAGATTTTTCCCCCTGTTGTTGGCTCAGGTCTTGACATGGTCCAGGTCAAGTCTTAACTCAGTCGGATGAAACGTGTAGGAGAAGTGGGCAAAAGTATGCCCCCTGTAAATGTGCAAAAATCGTCAAAAATGGGACATTCAGAAATTCGTAGCTCACTTCCTGTTCATTTTAGCATATGGGTCCAAGAGACTTTTTTGCAGGTCTTGGGCTCCCTCATACACCTAAAAATATTCGTCGTTCTTGCTTAAACGTACAACTGGGGCTGCTTCATTAAAAATTTCTAGGGGGCGCTATTGAGTCTTTTTGTGCCAAGTTTCATGAGTTTCTGTGCATGTTTATACCCTCAAAACTGGCGTTGTTTTCTTGGCGAACAACGCTTAGCCACGCCCACAGCAATTCGCGAAAACTCACAAACTTCATGTTGTGACATCATGAAGGCCGAAACCCTCATCTGAGCAAATATGAGGTAGGTCCAGTTAACGTGTTTGGAGAAAAATGTAGAAGAAAATTCGTAAGAAAAAAAAAATGCCACTCGGTGGCGCTATCAGTAAGATGAAATATAAGTTCGTAGATGTCTTTAGGGCTGGACTCTCATCAAATGTGTGAAATTTTGAGAAGATAGGATCATCTGGGTCAAGTTCATGCAGCTTTTATTGTCACGAAAAATCTTCAGACTTTGCGTTACCGTAGCGGCCACGCCCTTTGGCGAAAAGTTACAATATTCGGTGTGGGGCACGATCAACATCTTAAGGCTTTTCTAACCAATTTTCAACTGGATCACTTCAACGAGCTCGGCACAGTAGCTAAAAACGTAAAGTATGACATTTATTGTTACCACTAGGTGGCGCTATATGTATAACTGAATTTTATCATATAGATGTTTTCAGGCCGTGACTATTACGTTGCCTGAGAAGTTTGAGATTTTTTGGAGCTTGAACATGGGAGTTATTAAGCATTTGCTCTTTCTGGACAAATGAAATTTTAAAGGCAATATTTGATGCCCTGCCCCCGTCATATAGTATTTCGAAAGGGCAAGATGTTTTGCCCAGTTGTTCTCTCAGGTCTTGAGATGATAAATGCCAAGTTTGAAGTCAATTGGATGAAAAATGTTTGCAAAAGGGGAAAAAGCATGACCACAGTGAATGTGCCAAAATAGGCCAAAATTGGACATAAAAAAATTCATAGCTCACTTCCTGTACATTTTAGCTACATGGTCCCAATAGACTTTTTTTGTGCGTCTCGGGGTGCTACACGTGCCTGCCAATTTTCGTTGCTCTAGCTCAAACATGCCGGGCTTGGTTTTTATTTTTCTATGCTAGGGGGCGCTATAGAGTCGCGTTGTCATGACGACTTCATAATATCAAATTTTTCGCCGGGCCTGAGGAGTGTGCAAAGTTTGGTGAGTTTTCGTGAATGTTTAGGTACTCAAAATCGCGATCGTTTGCGGAGAATAAAGAAGAAGAAGAAGAAGAATAACTAGAGCTGCGAGCAGCTATAAAGGGCCCTCGCAGCCCGGGCCACGTCGGGGTACTTGCACGTTGGGGTACTGGCACATTGGAAACAGAATTTTTTTGAAAATGGCATGATAAACCATTACGTGGATTTTTTTTTTCCAGGTGTGATGATTGTGTCAAGCTCAAAAGGTTTTGGTGATTGTTAAGATGTGCAAAAATCAGCGTCTTTTTTTATTTTTAGGCAATGAGTTGCCCTGATTGGTATTTTTTGTAAAGGTACATATTGTTGAATTGAGTGGATTGAGTAGCGTCAGATGAAACGCCATATCATGTAAAATGAGATAACAAATTAATGGGCTAGACTCAATTCTTAGTTAGAGACCAATAGGTGTCTATAAGGGTTGATAATTATTCTTTGGCCTCTGGGTGTAGTTCCTCAAGGTAACCACTAGATGCCGCCAAACCTGTACAACTAAGCCGCCCACTCAGCATTGCCCGGACACACATTCCTTATAAGGCCAGATATAAATTAGTGTAAATAAATGATATCCTGAATTAAGTAATAAAATACACAACACAATCTATACTCGACAATTGTTAACCTGATTTTTGGATCAATGTTTGTAGCACATTGAAACCCAACTATGAAGTTTTGTTTTTCTTTTCTTTTATAATCGATACTGTTTTTTATCGCTGATAATATTGCTGTAACTGCATTGAAAAGATCAACTGTATGTACTGTTTTCTCAACATGGCATACAAGATGTGTAACAGAATTAAGAATCAACCTGTTAGGGCCCTGAGAGAATTTGGGATTTAACATGTCATGTATATATATGTTATTCATGCTTGCTTAATTAATATATATATGATTTTATTGATTCTAACGTTTATTATTGTCGAATAGAGCTGAAGACCTTTGACATATGATTATGACTCAGCTGTAAAGAATCTATGACTCATCTTCATGGCTCGTCTGTGGAAAATTACTGAGAATGAGTCCCAACAAGTGCGCTTTGATATTGTTGGAGGCGGAAGGACATTCACCAGAAAAAGTCAGTGACGAGACCCAAGGTGATAAAAAGTCGTCACCAGCTGGGATCGAGGCCTTTTTACCCTGCGATCTGGTCTGGATGGGGAGTATTGCTGAAGATGGATTTATGCCTGTTTGAGGACTTATGATTTTTTTCCCGAAGGACTTGGACTAGCCGTGAATGGAACTATCTTCTTGCATTATAAGCCATGGTTAGTTGTTGGTTACTGTTCCGCCAAAAGATTTTTCAGTGAGAAGTGAGGAAGTCAGGGCTAGGGCGTCTTATCTATAATTGTCAACTTCCGCTTACCCGCAGGACTTAAATCGGGAAATATGTCCTGATCGACTCTCCAATTAAAGGGTTAGAAATTCCCCTTTTTCCTCACCAGCTCTAAGGCGTCAGCGTGAGGAGACGGGAATTAAATAAGCCGATATATCAAAGTGGATTCACCTAGGTTTGTTCACTGTCATCTTATCATGAGGCCAATCCGTTTTCATACACCTATCAATCCTGAGTGAGTAACCACACACACAGAGCCCAGGAATGCTAGCATGTACACCTCACTTCATTGGCAGCTCCACTTCTCTGAGTTGTTTGCATTTGTTATTGACCTAGTAATTTAATAATCCTTGTTAGGATCATACGGATTTGTTACATATCAAGCAGGAGTATTTGACTTATATTAATACAGATGGAAGCATTGGTTAGAGGTTATTCAAATGCACTTACCTTCCTCCAAACGTCCGTTACTGTTGTCCGTCTTGGAAAAATTAATGAGGTGGACTCATAAAATGTCCAAAATAAATAAAATAAAATCAAAAAAATAATGAGGGCTCATCAAACGTCCCAAATAAAATCATAAACAAACATTAAGGTCTTATAAAACGACCAACTTATAAAAATAAAATCATAAGCAAATAAAAAGGTCTTATAGAACGACCAAAGAATAAAAATAAAATCATAAACAAATATAAAGGTCTTATAGAACGACCAAATTATAAAAATAAAATCATAAGCAAATAAAAAGGTCTTATAGAACGACCGGACTTATTAAAACGTCCAAAAGGAATAAAACCAAAACTAAATAAAATAAAGATTGAAACAAAACAATAAAATGATTGATTCAAAAATTATCTTTTAAACAATTTCATTGACAATAATAAGATAACCGATATGAATCGTAAAAATCACATTTAATGATAAAACTTTAAATCAATCAAAATAAAATAAAATAAAATAAAATAAAACAAAATAAAACAGGAGATTAGGAATAATATAACCTTTTACAATAAGCTTTACAAGATTGATCATTCCTCGGAAAAGCTTAAGACCTGATTGACAATAAGATGTTTTTGGCTGAAAATAATTTTGAAGATATGAGAGTGTATTAAATGGCCCCCACCCTAACACGCGATTAGTCATTCATATCCTCCTTTTATACATCATTATTGTTAAAAGAATTGTACATTACCAATCATTGAAGAAAAGATTCCAGTCACAGCTTAATCCCAGTCCTTCGTAAAAATCCAAAGTCCAGGCAGGCAGTTATATTCCATCTTCGAAAATACACTCTGTCCAGATACATCGCAGGGTGAAAAGGGCGTAGCTCAGAGTTGGTGACGGCTTTTTATACTCTTGGGCCACACCACTGACTCCTTCCGGTGAATGTCTCTCCGCGCACCTTCTCATATCAAAGCGCACTTGCTGGGACTCATTTCCAGTAATCTTCCACAGACGAGCCATGAAGATGAGGTCATACATTCCTTACAAATGTGTCATGGATACACAGCGTTGCATGATGAGTCATACATGAAAATATGTCAAGGTCTTCAGCTCTATTCGACAAATGATGAACGTTAAAATCAATAAAATCATATATATATTAATTAAGCAAGCATGAATAACATATATATACATGACATGTTAAATCCCAAATTCTCTCAGCTTGAACTTAACAGGTTAATTCTAATCTCTGTTGCACATCTTGTATATATCTTTGTTAAATCAAACAATACATACAGATAATCTTTTCAATGCAGTTACAGCAATATTATCAGCGATAAAAGACAGTATCGCTTGTAAATAAAATAAAAGAAAAGAAAAAGAAAGACAGCAAAACTTCATAGTTGGCTTTCAATGTGTTACAAACATTGATCCAAAAATCAGGTTAACAATTATCGAATATAGATTGTGTTGTGTATTATTATTTAATTCAGGATATCATTTATTTATATTTAATTTGTATCTTATATGGAATGTCCGGGCAATGCTGAGTGGGTGGCTTAGTTGTACAGGTTTGGCGGCATCTGGTGGTTACTTTGAGGAACTACACCCAGAGGCCAAAGAATATTTATCAGTCCTGTAGACACCTATTGGTCTCTAACTAAGAATTGAGTCTAGCCCATTAATTTGTTATCTCATTTTACATGATATGGCGTTTCATCTGACCCTACTCAATCTACTCAATTCAACAATTGGTAATGTACAACTTTTTTAGCAATAATGATGTGTAATAGGAAGATATGAATGACTAATCGCGTGTTAGGGTAGGGGCCATTTAATACACTCCCATATCTTCAAATTATTTTTAGCCAAAAACATCTTATTGTCAATCAGGTCTTAAGCTTTTCCGAGAAATGATCAATCTTAGAAAGCTTATTGTAAAAGGTTATATTATTCTTAATCTCCTGTCTTTATTTTATTTTATTTTATTTTATTTTATTTTATTTTTATTGATTTAAGGTTTTATCATTAAAGGTGATTGTTATGATTAATATTGGTTGTCTTATTATTGTCAATAAAATTGTTTAAAAGACAAGGTTCGTATTAATCATTTTATTGTCTGGTCTCTATTTTATTCAACTTTATTTTTAGGGCCCGAGCAGCGACCGCTGCGAGGTCCCTATTGTTTTTGTAAAAATTATTATTAGGGCCCGAGCAGCGACCGCTGCGAGAGGTCCCTATTGTTTTTGTAAAAATTATTAGGGCCCGAGCAGCGACCGCTGCGAGGTCCCTATTGTTTTTGTAAAAATTATTATTATTATTATTATTATTATTATTATTATTATTATTAGGGCCCGAGCAGCGACCGCTGCGAGGTCCCTATTGTTTTTGTAAAAATTATTATTATTATTATTATTATTATTATTATTATTATTATTATTATTATTAGGGCCCGAGCAGCGACCGCTGCGAGGTCCCTCTTGTTTTTGTAAGAATTATTATTATTCCGCTTCTTCTTCTTCTTTATTCTCCGCAAACGATCGCATTTTTGAGGGCCTAAACATTTACGAAAACTCACCAAACTTTGCAATCTCTTTGGGTCCGGCGAAAAATTTGATATTATGAAGTTGTCATAACAACGCGATTCTATAGCGCCACCTAGCGTAGAAAAATAAAAACCAATCCCGGCCCGTTTGACCTAGAGCTACGAAAATTGTCAGGCACGTGTAGCACCCCGAGACGCACAAAAAAGTCAGTGGAAGCCATTTCCTAAAATGTACAGGAAGTGAGCTATCAATTTTTGAATGTCCAATTTTGGCCCATTTTGGCACATTCACTGTGGTCATGCTTTTCCCCCCTTTGCAAACATTTTTCATCCAATTGACTTCAAACTTGGCATGTATCATCTCAAGACCTGAGACAACAACTGGGCAAAATATCTTGACTATTCGAAATACTATGTGACGGGGGCGGGGCATCAAAAATTGCCTTTCAAATTTCATTTGTCCAGAAAGACAAAATGCTTAATAACTCCCATGTACAAGCTCCAAAAAATCTCAAACTTCTCATGCAACTTAATAGTCACGGCCTGAAAACATCTATATAATAAAATTCAGTTATACATTTAGCACCACCTAGTGGTGACAATAAATGTCATACTTTACATTTTTAGCAACTGTGCCGAGCTCGTTGAAGGGATCCAGTTGAGAATTGGTCAGAAAAGCCTTAAGATATTGATCATGCCCCACACCGAATATTGTAACTTTTCGCCAAAGGGCGTGGCCGCTACGGTGACGCAAAGTCTGAAGATTTTTCGTGAAAATAAAAGCTGCATTAACTTGACCGAGATGATCCTATCTTCTCAAAATTTCACACATTTGATGAGAGTCCAGCCCTAAAGACATCTACGAACTTATATTTCATCTAACTGATAGCGCCACCTAGTGGCAATTTTTTTTCTTACGAATTTTCTTCTACGTTTTTCTCCAAACACGTTAACTGGACCTACCTCATATTTGCTCAGATGAGGGTTTCGGCCTTCATGATGTCACAACACAAAGTTTGTGAGTTTTCGCGAATTGCTGTGGGCGTGGCTAAGCGCTGTTCGCCAAGAAAACAACGCCAGTTTTGAGGGTCTAAACATGCACAGAAACTCCTGAAACTTGGCACACACATCTGGCCTGGTAAAATGAGCAATATTTTATTGTTGATTGTGCTATTTTTAAAAAAATGACTCAATAGCGCCCCCTCGAAATTTTTAACGAAGCAGCCCCGGTTGTACGTTTAAGCAAGAACGACGAATATTTTTAGGTGTATGAGGGAGCTCAAGACCTACAAAAAGGTCTCTTGTACCCATATGCTAAAATGAACAGGAAGTGAGCTACGAATTTTTGAATGTCCCATTTTTTACGATTTTTGCACATTCCCAGGGGGCAGACTTTTGCCCACTTCTCCTACACGTTTCATCCGACTGAGTTAAGACTTGGCCTGAACCATGTCAAGACCTGAGCCAACGACAGGGGGAAAAATCTTGACCTTTCGAAATACTATATGATGAGGGCGGGGCATCAAAATGTGTGTTTCGCAATGAAAAAGGATATGCTTGATAACTCCCCGGTACATGCTCCAAAAAATCCCAAACTTGACATGTATGTTTATCGTCAAGGCCTGAAGTTATCTCTATGACAACATTCAGTTATATATGCAGCGCCACCTAGCCCTTGAGGCATGAAAAAAAAATACCCCACATACGGTATTTTGTACAAAAAATGTAAACTCATTCTAAGTGTGATAACTAAGTCATTTATGAATATTCTTTTAGTTTCCACCACTCAAAATGTTCACTGGCATCAGACTTATCCAAACATATATATATTTTTATTTATTTTTGATAGCCTCTATGGACATTAAAAGCAATATCGTGAATGAAGGATATGCTTAATAACTCCACGGTACATGCTCCAAAAAAAAATCCCACACTTGACATGTATGCTTATAATCAAGGCCTGAAGGTATCTCTATGACAACATTCAGTTATAAATACAGCGCCACCTAGCCCTTGAGGCTTATATATAAAAATAAAAAAATACCCCACATACGGTATTTTGTACAAAAAATGTACACTCATTCTAAGTGTGATAACTAAGTCATTTATGAATATTCTTTTAGTTTCCACCACTCAAATTGTTCACTGGCTTCACACCGATCCAAACGTATGTACGTTTCCATTTTGTTTTATTCATTTTTGATTGCCCCTTTGGACAATAAAAGTAACATTGTGCAATGAGTAGAACGAGCGATGGTGTGTATATACACTTTTACAAAAAAATACCAATCAGGGCAACTCATTGCCTAAAAATAAAAAAGGACGCTGATTTTTGCAGGTCTTAACAATCACCAAAACCCGTTGAGCTTGACACACACACTGGCAAAAAAATATTCTACATGTAAACGTTTATTATGCCATTTTCAAAGAAATTTTGCTTCCAATATGCCAGTACCCCAACGTGCAAGTACCCCAACGTGGCCCGGGCTGCGAGGGCCCTTTATAGCTGCTCGCAGCTCTAGTTATTATTAGGGCCCGAGCAGCGACCGCTGCGAGGTCCCTATTGTTTTTGTAAAAATTATTATTATTATTATTATTATTATTATTATTATTATTATTATTATTCTTTATTCTCCGCAAACGATCGCGATTTTGGGTACCTAAACATTCACGAAAACTCACCGAACTTTGCACACTCCTCAGGCCCGGCGAAAAATTTGATATTATTAAGTCGTCATAACAATGCGACTCGATAGCGCCCCCTAGCTAAGAAAAATAAAAACCAAGCCCGGCACGTTTGAGCTAGAGCAACAAAAATTGGCAGGCACGTGTAGCACCCCGAGACGCACAAAAAAGTCTATTTGGACCATGTAGCTAAAATGTACAGGAAGTGAGCTATGAATTTTTTTATGTCCAATTTTGGCCTATTTTGGCACATTCACTGTGGTCATGCTTTTTCCCCCTATGCAAACATTTTTCATCCAATTGACTTCAAACTTGGCATTTATCATCTCAAGACCTGAGAGAACAACTGGGCAAAACATCTTGCCTTTTTGAAATACTATATGACGGGGGCGGGGCATCAAATATTGCCTTTAAAATTTCATTTGTCCAGAAAGAGCAAATGCTTAATAACTCCCATGTTCAAGCTCCAAAAAATCTCAAACTTCTCAGGCAACGTAATAGTCACGGCCTGAAAACATCTATATGATAAAATTCAGTTATACATATAGCGCCACCTAGTGGTTACAATAAATGTCATACTTTACGTTTTTAGCTACTGTGCTGAGCTTGTTGAAGGGATCCATTTGAAAATTGGTCAGAAAAGCCTTAAGATGTTGATCATGCCCCACACCGAATATTGTAACTTTTCGCCAAAGGGCGTGGCCGCTACGGTGACGCAAAGTCTGAAGATTTTTCGTGAAAATAAAAGCTGCATTAACTTGACCGAGATGATCCTATCTTCTCAAAATTTCACACATTTGATGAGAGTCCAGCCCTAAAGACATCTACTGACTTATATTTCATCTAACTGATAGCGCCACCTAGTGGCAATTTTTTTTCTTACGAATTTTCTTCTACGTTTTTCTCCAAACACGTTAACTGGACCTACCTCATATTTGCTCAGATGAGGGTTTCGGCCTTCATGATGTCACAACACAAAGTTTGTGAGTTTTCGCGAATTGCTGTGGGCGTGGCTAAGCGCTGTTCGCCAAGAAAACAACGCCGGTTTTGAGGGTCTAAACATGCACAGAAACTCCTGAAACTTGGCACACACATCTGGCCTGGTAAAATGAGCAATATTTTATTGTTGATTGTGCTATTTTTAAAAAAATGACTCAATAGCGCCCCCTCGAAATTTTTAACGAAGCAGCCCCGGTTGTACGTTTAAGCAAGAACGACGAATATTTTTAGGTGTATGAGGGAGCTCAAGACCTACAAAAAGGTCTCTTGTACCCATATGCTAAAATGAACAGGAAGTGAGCTACGAATTTTTGAATGTCCCATTTTTTACGATTTTTGCACATTCCCAGGGGGCAGACTTTTGCCCACTTCTCCTACACGTTTCATCCGACTGAGTTAAGACTTGGCCTGAACCATGTCAAGACCTGAGCCAACGACAGGGGGAAAAATCTTGACCTTTCGAAATACTATATGATGAGGGCGGGGCATCAAAATGTGTGTTTCGCAATGAAAAAGGATATGCTTGATAACTCCCCGGTACATGCTCCAAAAAATCCCAAACTTGACATGTATGTTTATCGTCAAGGCCTGAAGTTATCTCTATGACAACATTCAGTTATATATGCAGCGCCACCTAGCCCTTGAGGCATGAAAAAAAAATACCCCACATACGGTATTTTGTACAAAAAATGTAAACTCATTCTAAGTGTGATAACTAAGTCATTTATGAATATTCTTTTAGTTTCCACCACTCAAAATGTTCACTGGCATCAGACTTATCCAAACATATATATATTTTTATTTATTTTTGATAGCCTCTATGGACATTAAAAGCAATATCGTGAATGAAGGATATGCTTAATAACTCCACGGTACATGCTCCAAAAAAAAATCCCACACTTGACATGTATGCTTATAATCAAGGCCTGAAGGTATCTCTATGACAACATTCAGTTATAAATACAGCGCCACCTAGCCCTTGAGGCTTATATATAAAAATAAAAAAATACCCCACATACGGTATTTTGTACAAAAAATGTACACTCATTCTAAGTGTGATAACTAAGTCATTTATGAATATTCTTTTAGTTTCCACCACTCAAATTGTTCACTGGCTTCACACCGATCCAAACGTATGTACGTTTCCATTTTGTTTTATTCATTTTTGATTGCCCCTTTGGACAATAAAAGTAACATTGTGCAATGAGTAGAACGAGCGATGGTGTGTATATACACTTTTACAAAAAAATACCAATCAGGGCAACTCATTGCCTAAAAATAAAAAAGGACGCTGATTTTTGCAGGTCTTAACAATCACCAAAACCCGTTGAGCTTGACACACACACTGGCAAAAAAATATTCTACATGTAAACGTTTATTATGCCATTTTCAAAGAAATTTTGCTTCCAATATGCCAGTACCCCAACGTGCAAGTACCCCAACGTGGCCCGGGCTGCGAGGGCCCTTTATAGCTGCTCGCAGCTCTAGTTATTATTAGGGCCCGAGCAGCGACCGCTGCGAGGTCCCTATTGTTTTTCGTTCGAATTATTATTATTATTATTAGGGCCCGAGCAGCGACCGCTGCGAGGTCCCTATTGTTTTTGTAAAAATTATTATTATTATTATTATTATTATTATTATTATTATTATTATTATTATTATTCTTTATTCTCCGCAAACGATCGCGATTTTGGGTACCTAAACATTCACGAAAACTCACCGAACTTTGCACACTCCTCAGGCCCGGCGAAAAATTTGATATTATTAAGTCGTCATAACAATGCGACTCGATAGCGCCCCCTAGCTAAGAAAAATAAAAACCAAGCCCGGCACGTTTGAGCTAGAGCAACAAAAATTGGCAGGCACGTGTAGCACCCCGAGACGCACAAAAAAGTCTATTTGGACCATGTAGCTAAAATGTACAGGAAGTGAGCTATGAATTTTTTTATGTCCAATTTTGGCCTATTTTGGCACATTCACTGTGGTCATGCTTTTTCCCCCTATGCAAACATTTTTCATCCAATTGACTTCAAACTTGGCATTTATCATCTCAAGACCTGAGAGAACAACTGGGCAAAACATCTTGCCTTTTTGAAATACTATATGACGGGGGCGGGGCATCAAATATTGCCTTTAAAATTTCATTTGTCCAGAAAGAGCAAATGCTTAATAACTCCCATGTTCAAGCTCCAAAAAATCTCAAACTTCTCAGGCAACGTAATAGTCACGGCCTGAAAACATCTATATGATAAAATTCAGTTATACATATAGCGCCACCTAGTGGTTACAATAAATGTCATACTTTACGTTTTTAGCTACTGTGCTGAGCTTGTTGAAGGGATCCATTTGAAAATTGGTCAGAAAAGCCTTAAGATGTTGATCATGCCCCACACCGAATATTGTAACTTTTCGCCAAAGGGCGTGGCCGCTACGGTGACGCAAAGTCTGAAGATTTTTCGTGAAAATAAAAGCTGCATTAACTTGACCGAGATGATCCTATCTTCTCAAAATTTCACACATTTGATGAGAGTCCAGCCCTAAAGACATCTACTGACTTATATTTCATCTAACTGATAGCGCCACCTAGTGGCAATTTTTTTTCTTACGAATTTTCTTCTACGTTTTTCTCCAAACACGTTAACTGGACCTACCTCATATTTGCTCAGATGAGGGTTTCGGCCTTCATGATGTCACAACACAAAGTTTGTGAGTTTTCGCGAATTGCTGTGGGCGTGGCTAAGCGCTGTTCGCCAAGAAAACAACGCCGGTTTTGAGGGTCTAAACATGCACAGAAACTCCTGAAACTTGGCACACACATCTGGCCTGGTAAAATGAGCAATATTTTATTGTTGATTGTGCTATTTTTAAAAAAATGACTCAATAGCGCCCCCTCGAAATTTTTAACGAAGCAGCCCCGGTTGTACGTTTAAGCAAGAACGACGAATATTTTTAGGTGTATGAGGGAGCTCAAGACCTACAAAAAGGTCTCTTGTACCCATATGCTAAAATGAACAGGAAGTGAGCTACGAATTTTTGAATGTCCCATTTTTTACGATTTTTGCACATTCCCAGGGGGCAGACTTTTGCCCACTTCTCCTACACGTTTCATCCGACTGAGTTAAGACTTGGCCTGAACCATGTCAAGACCTGAGCCAACGACAGGGGGAAAAATCTTGACCTTTCGAAATACTATATGATGAGGGCGGGGCATCAAAATGTGTGTTTCGCAATGAAAAAGGATATGCTTGATAACTCCCCGGTACATGCTCCAAAAAATCCCAAACTTGACATGTATGTTTATCGTCAAGGCCTGAAGTTATCTCTATGACAACATTCAGTTATATATGCAGCGCCACCTAGCCCTTGAGGCATGAAAAAAAAATACCCCACATACGGTATTTTGTACAAAAAATGTAAACTCATTCTAAGTGTGATAACTAAGTCATTTATGAATATTCTTTTAGTTTCCACCACTCAAAATGTTCACTGGCATCAGACTTATCCAAACATATATATATTTTTATTTATTTTTGATAGCCTCTATGGACATTAAAAGCAATATCGTGAATGAAGGATATGCTTAATAACTCCACGGTACATGCTCCAAAAAAAAATCCCACACTTGACATGTATGCTTATAATCAAGGCCTGAAGGTATCTCTATGACAACATTCAGTTATAAATACAGCGCCACCTAGCCCTTGAGGCTTATATATAAAAATAAAAAAATACCCCACATACGGTATTTTGTACAAAAAATGTACACTCATTCTAAGTGTGATAACTAAGTCATTTATGAATATTCTTTTAGTTTCCACCACTCAAATTGTTCACTGGCTTCACACCGATCCAAACGTATGTACGTTTCCATTTTGTTTTATTCATTTTTGATTGCCCCTTTGGACAATAAAAGTAACATTGTGCAATGAGTAGAACGAGCGATGGTGTGTATATACACTTTTACAAAAAAATACCAATCAGGGCAACTCATTGCCTAAAAATAAAAAAGGACGCTGATTTTTGCAGGTCTTAACAATCACCAAAACCCGTTGAGCTTGACACACACACTGGCAAAAAAATATTCTACATGTAAACGTTTATTATGCCATTTTCAAAGAAATTTTGCTTCCAATATGCCAGTACCCCAACGTGCAAGTACCCCAACGTGGCCCGGGCTGCGAGGGCCCTTTATAGCTGCTCGCAGCTCTAGTTATTATTAGGGCCCGAGCAGCGACCGCTGCGAGGTCCCTATTGTTTTTCGTTCGAATTATTATTATTATTATTAGGGCCCGAGCAGCGACCGCTGCGAGGTCCCTATTGTTTTTGTAAAAATTATTATTATTATTATTATTATTATTATTATTATTATTATTATTATTATTATTATTATTATTCTTTATTCTCCGCAAACGATCGCGATTTTGGGTACCTAAACATTCACGAAAACTCACCGAACTTTGCACACTCCTCAGGCCCGGCGAAAAATTTGATATTATTAAGTCGTCATAACAATGCGACTCGATAGCGCCCCCTAGCTAAGAAAAATAAAAACCAAGCCCGGCACGTTTGAGCTAGAGCAACAAAAATTGGCAGGCACGTGTAGCACCCCGAGACGCACAAAAAAGTCTATTTGGACCATGTAGCTAAAATGTACAGGAAGTGAGCTATGAATTTTTTTATGTCCAATTTTGGCCTATTTTGGCACATTCACTGTGGTCATGCTTTTTCCCCCTATGCAAACATTTTTCATCCAATTGACTTCAAACTTGGCATTTATCATCTCAAGACCTGAGAGAACAACTGGGCAAAACATCTTGCCTTTTTGAAATACTATATGACGGGGGCGGGGCATCAAATATTGCCTTTAAAATTTCATTTGTCCAGAAAGAGCAAATGCTTAATAACTCCCATGTTCAAGCTCCAAAAAATCTCAAACTTCTCAGGCAACGTAATAGTCACGGCCTGAAAACATCTATATGATAAAATTCAGTTATACATATAGCGCCACCTAGTGGTTACAATAAATGTCATACTTTACGTTTTTAGCTACTGTGCTGAGCTTGTTGAAGGGATCCATTTGAAAATTGGTCAGAAAAGCCTTAAGATGTTGATCATGCCCCACACCGAATATTGTAACTTTTCGCCAAAGGGCGTGGCCGCTACGGTGACGCAAAGTCTGAAGATTTTTCGTGAAAATAAAAGCTGCATTAACTTGACCGAGATGATCCTATCTTCTCAAAATTTCACACATTTGATGAGAGTCCAGCCCTAAAGACATCTACTGACTTATATTTCATCTAACTGATAGCGCCACCTAGTGGCAATTTTTTTTCTTACGAATTTTCTTCTACGTTTTTCTCCAAACACGTTAACTGGACCTACCTCATATTTGCTCAGATGAGGGTTTCGGCCTTCATGATGTCACAACACAAAGTTTGTGAGTTTTCGCGAATTGCTGTGGGCGTGGCTAAGCGCTGTTCGCCAAGAAAACAACGCCAGTTTTGAGGGTCTAAACATGCACAGAAACTCCTGAAACTTGGCACACACATCTGGCCTGGTAAAATGAGCAATATTTTATTGTTGATTGTGCTATTTTTAAAAAAATGACTCAATAGCGCCCCCTCGAAATTTTTAACGAAGCAGCCCCGGTTGTACGTTTAAGCAAGAACGACGAATATTTTTAGGTGTATGAGGGAGCTCAAGACCTACAAAAAAGTCTCTTGTACCCATATGCTAAAATGAACAGGAAGTGAGCTACGAATTTTTGAATGTCCCATTTTTTACGATTTTTGCACATTCCCAGGGGGCAGACTTTTGCCCACTTCTCCTACACGTTTCATCCGACTGAGTTAAGACTTGGCCTGGACCATGTCAAGACCTGAGCCAACGACAGGGGGAAAAATCTTGACCTTTCGAAATACTATATGATGAGGGCGGGGCATCAAAATGTGTGTTTCGCAATGAAAAAGGATATGCTTGATAACTCCCCGGTACATGCTCCAAAAAATCCCAAACTTGACATGTATGTTTATCGTCAAGGCCTGAAGTTATCTCTATGACAACATTCAGTTATATATGCAGCGCCACCTAGCCCTTGAGGCATGAAAAAAAAATACCCCACATACGGTATTTTGTACAAAAAATGTAAACTCATTCTAAGTGTGATAACTAAGTCATTTATGAATATTCTTTTAGTTTCCACCACTCAAAATGTTCACTGGCATCAGACTTATCCAAACATATATATATTTTTATTTATTTTTGATAGCCTCTATGGACATTAAAAGCAATATCGTGAATGAAGGATATGCTTAATAACTCCACGGTACATGCTCCAAAAAAAAATCCCACACTTGACATGTATGCTTATAATCAAGGCCTGAAGGTATCTCTATGACAACATTCAGTTATAAATACAGCGCCACCTAGCCCTTGAGGCTTATATATAAAAATAAAAAAATACCCCACATACGGTATTTTGTACAAAAAATGTACACTCATTCTAAGTGTGATAACTAAGTCATTTATGAATATTCTTTTAGTTTCCACCACTCAAATTGTTCACTGGCTTCACACCGATCCAAACGTATGTACGTTTCCATTTTGTTTTATTCATTTTTGATTGCCCCTTTGGACAATAAAAGTAACATTGTGCAATGAGTAGAACGAGCGATGGTGTGTATATACACTTTTACAAAAAAATACCAATCAGGGCAACTCATTGCCTAAAAATAAAAAAGGACGCTGATTTTTGCAGGTCTTAACAATCACCAAAACCCGTTGAGCTTGACACACACACTGGCAAAAAAATATTCTCCATGTAAAAGTTTATTATGCCATTTTCAAAGAAATTTTGCTTCCAATATGCCAGTACCCCAACGTGCAAGTACCCCAACGTGGCCCGGGCTGCGAGGGCCCTTTATAGCTGCTCGCAGCTCTAGTTATTCTTCTTCTTCTTCTTCTTCTTCTCCGTAAACGATCGCATTTTTGAGGGCCTAAACATTTACGAAAACTCACCAAACTTTGCAGTCTCTTCGGGCCCGGCGAAAAATGTGATATTATGTAGTTGCCATAACAATGCGACTCTATAGCGCCCCCTAGCGTAGAAAAATAAAAACCAATCCCGGCACGTTTGACCTAGAGCTACGAAAATTGCCAGGCACGTGTAGCACCCAGAGACGCACAAAAAAGTCAGTGGAAGCCATTTCCTAAAATGTACAGGAAGTGAGCTATGAATTTTTGAATGTCCAATTTTGGCCCATTTTGGCACATTCACTGTGGTCATACTTTTTCCCCCTTTGCAAATATTTTTCAGCCAGTTGACTTCAAACTTGCCATGTATCATCTCAAGGTCCAAGACAACAACTGGGCAAAATATCTTAACTTTTTGGAATACTATATGACGGGGGCGGGGCATCAAATATTGCCTTTAAAATTTTATTTGTCCAGAAAGACAAAATGCTGAATAACTCCCATGAACAAGCTCCAAAAAATCTCAAACTTCTCATGCAACTTAATAGTCACGGCCTGAAAACATCTATATGATACAATTCTGTTATATATATAGCGCCACCTAGTGGTGACAATAAATGTCATACTTTACGTTTTTAGCTACTGTGCCAAGCTCTTTGAAGGGATCCAGTTGAAAATTGGTCAGACAAGCCTTAAGATGTTGATCATGCCCCACACCGAATATTGTAACTTTTCGCCAAAGGGCGTGGCCGCTACGGTGCCGCAAAGTCTGGTAATTTTTCGTGGCAATAAAAGCTGCTTTAACTTGACCCAGATGATCCTATCTTCTCAAAATTTCACACATTCGATGAGAGTCCAGCCCTTAAGACATCTACGAACTTATATTTCATCTTACTGATAGCACCACCTAGTGGCAATTTTTTTTCTTACGATTTTTCTTCAATGTTTTTCTCCAACCACATTAACTGCACCTACCTCATATTTGCTCAGATGAGGGTTTCGGTCTTCATGATGTCACAACACGAAGTTTGTGATTTTTCGCGAATCGCTGTGCGCGTGGCTAAGCGCTGTTCGCCAAGAAAACAACACCAATTTTGATGGCCTAAACCGTCACAGAAACACATGAAACTTGGCACACACATCTGGCCTGGCAAAATGAGCGATATTTTATCCTGGATTGTGCTATTTTTACAAAAATGACTCAATAGCGCCCCCTAGAAAATTTTAATGAAGCAGCCCCGGTTGTACGTTTAAGCAAGATCTACGAAAATTTTTAGGTGTATGAGGGAGCCCAAGACCTACAAAAAAGTCTCTTGGACCCATATGCTAAAATGAACAGGAAGTGAGCTACGAATTTTTGAATGTCCCATATTTTACGATTTTAGCACATTTACAGGGGGCATACTTTTGCCCACTTCTCCTACACGTTTCATCCGACTGACTTCAGACTTGACCTGGGCTATGTCAAGACCTGAGCCAACAACAGGGAGAAAAATCTTGACTTTTCTAAATACTATATGATGAGGGCGGGGCATCAAAATTTGTGTTTCGCAATGAAAAATGATATGCTTAATAACTCTCCGGTACATGCTCTAAAAAATCCCAAACTTGACATGTATGTTTATAGTCAAGGCCTGAAGCTATCTCTATGACAACATTCAGTTATATATGCAGCGCCACCTAGCCCTTGAGGCATGAAAAAAAAATACCCCACTTACGGTATTTTTACAAAAATTGTAAACTCATTCTCAGTGTGATCACGAAGTCATTTATGAATATTCTTTTACTTTCCACCACTCAAAATGTTCACTGGTATCAGACCTAACCAAACATACATATTTTTGTTATTTAGTTTTATGTATTTTTGATAGCCACTATGGACATTAAAAGCAATATCGTGAATGAAGGCTATGCTTAATAACTCCCAGGTACATGCTCCAAAAAATCCCATACTTGAAATGTATATTTATAGTCAAGGCCTGAAGGTATCTCTTTGACAAAATTCAGTTATAAATACAGCGCCACCTAGTCGTTGAGGCATAAAAAAAAATGTCTCACTTACGGTATTTTTGCAAAAATTGTAAACTCATTGTAAGTGTGATAACTAAGTCATTTATGAATATTCTTTTACTTTCCACCACTCAATATGTTCACTGGCATCAGACCGATCCAAACATACGTATTTTTTATTTAGTTTTATTTTTTTTTTATCGCCTCTATGGACAATAAAAGCAACATTGTGCAATGAGTACGAGCGATGATGTGTGTATATATACTTTTACGAAAAATACCAATCAGGGCAACTCATTGCCTAAAAATAAAAAAAAGACGCTAATTTTTGCAGATCTTAACAATCACCAAAACCCATTGAGCTTGACACACTCATCACACCTGGCAAAAAAAAATAAAAAATCCACATGTTTATCATGCCATTTTCAAAGAAATTCTGCTTCCAATGTGCCAGTACCCCAATGTGCAAGTACCCCAACGTGCAAGTACCCCAACGTGGCCCGGGCTGCGAGGGCCCTTTATAGCTGCTCGCAGCTCTAGTTAGGGCCCGAGCAGCGACCGCTGCGAGGTCCCTATTGTTTTTGTAAAAATTATTATTATTATTAGGGCCCGAGCAGCTACCGCTGCGAGGTCCCTATTGTTTTTCGATCGGATTATTATTATTATTATTATTATTATTATTCTTTTTCTCCGTAAACGATCACGATTTTGGGTACCTAAACATTTACGAAAACTCACCAAACTTTGCACACTCCTCAAGCCCGGCGAAAAATTGGATATTATGAAGTCGTCATAACAACGCGACTCTATAGCGCCCCCTAGCATAGAAAAATAAAAACCAAGCCCGGCATGTTTGAGCTAGAGCAACGAAAATTGGCAGGCACGTGTAGCACCCCGAGACGCACAGAAAAGTCTATTGGGACCATGTAGCTAAAATGTACAGGAAGTGAGCTATGAATTTTTTAATGTCCAATTTTGGCCTATTTTGGCACATTCACTGTGGTCATGCTTTTCCCCCCTTTGCAAACATTTTTCATCCAATTGACTTCAAACTTGGCATTTATCATCTCAAGACCTGAGAGAACAACTGGGGAAAAAATCTTGCCTTTTCGAAATACTATATGACGGGGGCGGGGCATCAAATATTGCCTTTAAAATTTCATTTGTCCAGAAAGAGCAAATGCTTAATAACTCCCATGTTCAAGCTCCAAAAAATCTCAAACTTATCAGGCAACTTAATAGTCACGGCCTGAAAACATCTATATGATAAAATTCAGTTATCCATGTAGCGCCACCTAGTGGTAACAATAATTGTCATACTTTACGTTTTTAGCTACTGTGCTGAGCTCGTTGAAGGGATCCAGTTGAAAATTGGTCAGAAAAGCCTTAAGATGTTGATCATGCCCCACACCGAATATTGTAACTTTTCGCCAAAGGGCGTGGCCGCTACGGTGCCGCAAAGTCTGAAGATTTCTCGTGACAACAAAAGCTGCATTAACTTGACCGAGATGATGCTATCTTCTCAAAATTGTACACAATTGATGAGCGTCCAGCCCTAAAGACATCTACAAACTTATATTTCATCTTACTGATAGCGCCACCTAGTGGCAATTTTTTTTCTTACGATTTTTCTTCAATGTTTTTCTCCAACCATGTTAACTGGACCTACCTCATATTTGCTCAGATGAGGGTGTCGGCCTTCATGCTGTCACAACACGAAGTTTGTGAGTTTTCGCGAGTCGCTGTGGGCGTGGCCAAGCGCTGTTCGCCAAGAAAACAACGCCAATTTTGAGGGCCTAAACTGGCACAGAAACACACGAAACTTGGCACACACAGCTGGCCTGGCAAAATGAGCTATTTTTTATCGGCGATTGTGCTATTTTTACAAAAATGACTCAATAGCGCCCCCTAGAAATCTTTAACGAAACAGCCCCAGTTGTACGTTTAAGCAAGAACGACGAATATTTTTAGGTGTATGAGGGAGCCCAAGACCTACAAAAAAGTCTCTTGTACCCATATGCTAAAATGAACAGGAAGTGAGCTACGAATTTTTGAATGTCCCATTTTTGACGATTTTTGCACATTCACAGGGGGCAGACTTTTGCCCACTTCTCCTACACGTTTCATCCGACTGAGTTAAGACTTGGCCTGGACCATGTCAAGACCTGAGCCAACGACAGGGGGAAAATTTTTGACTTTTCAAAATACTATATGATGAGGGCGGGGCATCAAAATTTGTGTTTCGCAATGAAAAAGGATATGCTTGATAAATCCCCGGTACATGCTCCAAAAAATCCCAAACTTGACATGTATGTTTATCGTCAAGGCCTGAAGTTATCTCTATGACAACATTCAGTTATATATGCAGCGCCACCTAGCCCTTGAGGCATAAAAAAAAAATACCCCACATACGGTATTTTGTACAAAAAATGTAAACTCATTCTAAGTGTGATAACTAAGTCATTTATGAATATTCTTTTAGTTTCCACCACTCAAAATGTTCACTGGCATCAGACTTATCCAAACATATATATATTTTTATTTATTTTTGATAGCCTTTATGGACATTAAAAGCAATATCGTGAATGAAGGATATGCTTAATAACTCCACGGTACATGCTCCAAAAAAAATCCCACACTTGACATGTATGCTTATAATCAAGGCCTGAAGGTATCTCTATGACAACATTCAGTTGTAAATACAGCGCCACCTAGCCCTTGAGGCATTTATATATATATATATATATATATAAAAAAACTCACATACGGTGTTTTGTACAAAAAATGTACACTCATTCTAAGTGTGATAACTAAGTCATATATGAATATTCTTTTAGTTTCCACCACTCAAATTGTTCACTGGCTTCACACCGATCCAAACGTATGTACGTTTCCATTTTGTTTTATTCATTTTTGATTGCCCCTTTGGACAATAAAAGTAACATTGTGCAATGAGTACAACGAGCGATGATGTGTATATACACTTTTACAAAAAATACCAATCAGGGCAACTCATTGCCTAAAAATAAAAAAGGACGCTGATTTTTGCAGGTCTTAACAACCACCAAAACCCGTTGAGCTTGACACACACTGGCAAAAAAAAATATTCTACATGTAAACGTTTATTATGCCATTTTCAAAGAAATTTTGCTTCCAATATGCCAGTACCCCAACGTGCAAGGACCCCAACGTGGCCCGGGCTGCGAGGGCCCTTTATAGCTGCTCGCAGCTCGTTATTCTTCTTCTTCTTTATTCTCCGCAAACAATCGCGATTTTGGGTACCTAAATATTCACGAAAACTCACCGAACTTTGCACACTCCTCAGGTCCGGCGAAAAATTTGATATTATGAAGTCGTTATAACAATGCGACTCGATAGCGCCCCCTAGCGTAGAAAAATAAAAACCAAGCCCGGCACGTTTGAGCTAGAGCAACAAAAATTGGCAGGCACGTGTAGTACCCCGAGACGCACAAAAAAGTCTCTTGGGACAATGTAGCTAAAATGTACAGGAAGTGAGCTATGAATTTTTTTATGTCCAATTTTGGCCTATTTTGGCACATTCACTGTGGTCATGCTTTTTCCCCCTTTGCAAACATTTTTCATCCAATTGACTTCAAACTTGGCATTTATCATCTCAAGACCTAAGAGAACAACTGGGCAAAACATCTTGCCTTTTTGAAATACTATATGACGGGGGCGGGGCATCAAATATTGCCTTTAAAATTTCATTTGTCGAGAAAGAGCAAATGCTTAATAACTCCCATGTTCAAGCTCCAAAAAATCTCAAACTTCTCAGGCAACGTAATAGTCACGGCCTGAAAACATCTATATGATAAAATTCAGTTATACATATAGCGCCACCTAGTGGTTACAATAAATGTCATACTTTACGTTTTTAGCTACTGTGCTGAGCTTGTTGAAGGGATCCATTTGAAAATTGGTCAGAAAAGCCTTAAGATGTTGATCATGCCCCACACCGAATATTGTAGCTTTTCGCCAAAGGGCGTGGCCGCTACGGTGACGCAAAGTCTGAAGATTTTTCGTGAAAATAAAAGCTGCATTAACTTGACCGAGATGATCCTATCTTCTCAAAATTTCACACATTTGATGAGAGTCCAGCCCTAAAGACATCTACTGACTTATATTTCATCTAACTGATAGCGCCACCTAGTGGCAATTTTTTTTCTTACGAATTTTCTTCTACGTTTTTCTCCAAACACGTTAACTGGACCTACCTCATATTTGCTCAGATGAGGGTTTCGGCCTTCATGATGTCACAACACGAAGTTTGTGAGTTTTCGCGAATTGCTGTGGGTGTGGCTAAGCGCTGTTCGCCAAGAAAACAACGCCAGTTTTGAGGGTCTAAACATGCACAGAAACTCATGAAACTTGGCACACACATCTGGCCTGGTAAAATGAGCCATATTTTATTGTTGATTGTGCTATTTTTTACAAAAATGACTCAATAGCGCCCCCTAGAAGTTTTTAACAAAGCAGCCCCGGTTGTACGTTTAAGCAAGAACGACGAATATTTTTAGGTGTATGAGGGAGCCCAAGTCCTACAAAAAAGTCTGTTGGACCCATATGCTAAAATGAACAGGAAGTGAGCTATGAATTTTTGAATGTCCCATTTTTTACGATTTTTGCACATTCACAGGGGGCAGACTTTTGCCCACTTC
Organism: Festucalex cinctus; assembly: GCF_051991245.1. NCBI lineage: Eukaryota > Metazoa > Chordata > Actinopteri > Syngnathiformes > Syngnathidae > Festucalex > Festucalex cinctus. The sequence goes on from NC_135417.1 coordinate 29,017,071, forward strand.
TCCTACACGTTTCATCCGACTGAGTTAAGACTTGGCCTGGACCATGTCAAGACCTGAGCCAACGACAGGGGGAAAAATTTTGACTTTTCGAAATACTATATGATGAGGGCGGGGCATCAAATTTTGTGTTTCGCAATGAAAAAGGATATGCTTGATAACTCCCCGGTACATGCTCCAAAAAATCCCAAACTTGACATGTATGTTTATCGTCAAGGCCTGAAGTTATCTCTGTGACAACATTCAGTTATATATGCAGCGCCACCTAGCCCTTGAGGCATGAAAAAAAAATACCCCACATACGGTATTTTGTACAAAAAATGTAAACTCATTCTAAGTGTGATAACTAAGTCATTTATGAATATTCTTTTAGTTTCCACCACTCAAAATGTTCACTGGCATCAGACTTATCCAAACATATATATATATTTTATTTATTTTTGATGGCCTCTGCGGACATTAAAAGCAATATCGTGAATGAAGGATATGCTTAATAACTCCACGGTACATGCTCCAAAAAAAATCCCACACTTGACATGTATGCTTATAATCAAGGCCTGAAGGTATCTCGATGACAACATTCAGTTATAAATACAGCGCCACCTAGCCCTTGAGGCTTATATAAAAAAAAAAAACCCACATACGGTATTTTGTACAAAAAAATTTAAACTCATTCTAAGTGTGATGACTAAGTCATTTCTGAATATTCTTTTAGTTTCCACCACTCAAATTGTTCACTGGCCTCACACCGATCCAAACGTATGTACGTTTCCATTTTGTTTTATTCATTTTTGATTGCCCCTTTGGACAATAAAAGTAACATTGTGCAATGAGTACAACGAGCGATGATGTATATATACACTTTTACAAAAAATACCAATCAGGGCAACTCATTGCCTAAAAATAAAAAAGGACGCTGATTTTTGCAGGTCTTAACAATCACCAAAACCCGTTGAGCTTGACACACACTGGCAAAAAAAATATTCTACATGTAAACGTTTATTATGCCATTTTCAAAGAAATTTTGCTTCCAATATGCCAGTACCCCAACGTGCCAGTACCCCAACGTGCCAGTACCCTAACGTGCAAGTACCCCAACGTGCAAGGACTCCAACGTGGCCCGGGCTGCGAGGGCCCTTTATAGCTGCTCGCAGCTCTAGTTAGGGCCCGAGCAGCGACCGCTGCGAGGTCCCTATTGTTTTTGTAAAAATTATTATTATTATTATTAGGGCCCGAGCAGCGACCGCTGCGAGGTCCCTATTGTTTTTGTAAAAATTATTATTCTTCTTCTTCTTCTTCTTCTTTATTCTCCGCAAACAATCGCAATTTTGGGTACCTAAATATTCACGAAAACTCACCGAACTTTGCACACTCCTCAGGTCCGGCGAAAAATTTGATATTATGAAGTCGTTATAACAACGCGACTCTATAGCGCCCCCTAGCATAGAAAAATAAAAACCAAGCCCGGCACGTTTGAGCTAGAGCAACGAAAATTGGCAGGCACGTGTAGCACCCCGAGACGCACAAAAAAGTCTATTGGGACCATGTAGCTAAAATGTACAGGAAGTGAGCTATGAATTTTTTAATGTCCAATTTTGGCCTATTTTGGCACATTCACTGTGGTCATGCTTTTTCCCCCTTTGCAAACATTTTTCATCCAATTGACTTCAAACTTGGCATTTATCATCTCAAGACCTGAGAGAACAACTGGGGAAAAAATCTTGCCTTTTCGAAATACTATATGACGGGGGCGGGGCATCAAATATTGCCTTTAAAATTTCATTTGTCCAGAAAGAGCAAATGCTTAATAACTCCCATGTTCAAACTCCAAAAAATCTCAAACTTATCAGGCAACTTAATAGTCACGGCCTGAAAACATCTATATGATAAAATTCAGTTATCCATGTAGCGCCACCTAGTGGTAACAATAATTGTCATACTTTACGTTTTTAGCTACTGTGCTGAGCTCGTTGAAGGGATCCAGTTGAAAATTGGTCAGAAAAGCCTTAAGATGTTGATCATGCCCCACACCGAATATTGTAACTTTTCGCCAAAGGGCGTGGCCGCTACGGTGCCGCAAAGTCTGAAGATTTCTCGTGACAACAAAAGATGCATTAACTTGACCGAGATGATGCTATCTTCTCAAAATTTTACACAATTGATGAGAGTCCAGCCCTAAAGACATCTACAAACTTATATTTCATCTTACTGATAGCGCCACCTACTGGCAATTTTTTTTCTTACGATTTTTCTTCAATGTTTTTCTCCAACCATGTTAACTGGACCTACCTCATATTTGCTCAGATGAGGGTGTCGGCCTTCATGCTGTCACAACACGAAGTTTGTGAGTTTTCGCAAGTCGCTGTGGGCGTGGCTAAGCGCTGTTCGCCAAGAAAACAACGCCAATTTTGAGGGCCTAAACTGGCACAGAAACACACGAAACTTGGCACACACAGCTGGCCTGGCAAAATGAGCAATTTTTTATCGGCGATTGTGCTATTTTTACAAAAATGACTCAATAGCGCCCCCTAGAAATCTTTAACGAAACAGCCCCAGTTGTACGTTTAAGCAAGAACGACGAATATTTTTAGGTGTATGAGGGAGCCCAAGACCTACAAAAAAGTCTCTTGTACCCATATGCTAAAATGAACAGGAAGTGAGCTACGAATTTTTGAATGTCCCATTTTTGACGATTTTTGCACATTCACAGGGGGCAGACTTTTGCCCACTTCTCCTACACGTTTCATCCGACTGAGTTAAGACTTGGCCTGGACCATGTCAAGACCTGAGCCAACGACAGGGGGAAAAATTTTGACTTTTCAAAATACTATATGATGAGGGCGGGGCATCAAAATTTGTGTTTCGCAATGAAAAAGGATATGCTTGATAACTCCCCGGTACATGCTCCAAAAAATCCCAAACTTGACATGTATGTTTATCGTCAAGGCCTGAAGTTATCTCTATGACAACATTCAGTTATATATGCAGCGCCACCTAGCCCTTGAGGCATAAAAAAAAAATACCCCACATACGGTATTTTGTACAAAAAATGTAAACTCATTCTAAGTGTGATAACTAAGTCATTTATGAATATTCTTTTAGTTTCCACCACTCAAAATGTTCACTGGCATCAGACTTATCCAAACATGTATATATTTTTATTTATTTTTGATAGCCTTTATGGACATTAAAAGCAATATCGTGAATGAAGGATATGCTTAATAACTCCACGGTACATGCTCCAAAAAAAATCCCACACTTGACATGTATGCTTATAATCAAGGCCTGAAGGTATCTCTATGACAACATTCAGTTATAAATACAGCGCCACCTAGCCCTTGAGGCATTTATATATATATATATATATAAAAAAACACATACGGTGTTTTGTACAAAAAATGTACACTCATTCTAAGTGTTATAACTAAGTCATTTATGAATATTCTTTTAGTTTCCACCACTCAAATTGTTCACTGGCTTCACACCGATCCAAACGTATGTACGTTTCCATTTTGTTTTATTCATTTTTGATTGCCCCTTTGGACAATAAAAGTAACATTGTGCAATGAGTACAACGAGCGATGATGTGTATATACACTTTTACAAAAAATACCAATCAGGGCAACTCATTGCCTAAAAATAAAAAAGGACGCTGATTTTTGCAGGTCTTAACAACCACCAAAACCCGTTGAGCTTGACACACACTGGCAAAAAAAAATATTCTACATGTAAACGTTTATTATGCCATTTTCAAAGAAATTTTGCTTCCAATATGCCAGTACCCCAACGTGCAAGGACCCCAACGTGGCCCGGGCTGCGAGGGCCCTTTATAGCTGCTCGCAGCTCTAGTTATTATTATTCTTCTTCTTCTTCTTCTTCTTTATTCTCCGCAAACGATCGCGATTTTGGGTACCTAAACATTCACGAAAACTCACCGAACTTTGCGCACTCTTCGGGCCCGGCGAAAAATTTGATATTATGAAGGCGTCATAACAACGCGACTCTATAGCGCCCCCTAGCGTAGAAAAATAATAACCAAGCCCGGCACGTTTGAGCTAGAGCAACGAAAATTGGCAGGCACGTGTAGCACCCCGAGACGCACAAAAAAGTCTATTGGGACCATGTAGCTAAAATGTACAGGAAATGAGCTATGAATTTTTTAATGTCCAATTTTGGCCTATTTTGGCACGTTCACTGTGGTCATGCTTTTTCCCCCTTTGCAAACATTTTTCATCCAGTTGACTTCAAAATTGGCATTTATCATCTCAAGACCTGAGACAACAACTGGGCAAAAAACCTTGACTTTTTGAAATACTATATGACGGGGGCGGGGCATCAAATATTGCCTTGAAAATTTCATTTGTCCAGAAAGAGCAAATGCTTAATAACTCCCATGTTCAAGCTCCGAAAAATCTCAAACTTCTCAGACAACGTAATAGTCACGGCCTGAAAACATCTATATGATAAAATTCAGTTATACATATAGCGCTACCTAGTGGTAACAATAAATGTCATACTTTACGTTTTTAGCTACTGTGCTGAGCTCGTTGAAGGGATCCAGTTGAAAATTGGTCAGAAAAGCCTTAAGATGTTGATCATGCCCCACACCGAATATTGTAACTTTTCGCCAAAGGGCGTGGCCGCTACGGTGACGCAAAGTCTGAAGATTTTTCGTGACAATAAAAGCTGCATTAACTTAACCGAGATGATCCTATCTTCTCAAAATTTCACACATTTGATGAGAGTCCAGCCCTAAAGACATCTACGAACTTATATTTCATCTTACTGGTAGCGCCACCTAGTGGCATTTTTTTTTTCTTACGAATTTTCTTCTACGTTTTTGTCCAAACACGTTAACTGGACCTACCTCAGATTTGCTCAGATGAGGGTTTCGGCCTTCATGATGTCACAACACGAAGTTTGTGAGTTTTCGTGAATTGCTGTGGGCGTGGCTAAGCGCTGTTCGCCAAGAAAACAACGCCGGTTTTGAGGGTCTAAACATGCACAGAAACTCATGAAACTTGGCACACACATCTGGCCTGGTAAAATTAGCAATATTTTAATGTTGATTGTGCTATTTTTACAAAAATGACTCAATAGCGCCCCCTAGAAAATTTTAACGAAGCAGCCCCGGTTGTACGTTTAAGCAAGAACGACAAATATTTTTAGGTGTATGAGGGAGCCCAAGACCTACAAAAAAGTCTCTTGGAACCATATGCTAAAATGAACAGGAAGTGAGCTACGAATTTTTGAATGTCCCATTTTTGATGATTTTTGCACATTTACAGGGGGCATACTTTTGCCCACTTCTTCTCCACGTTTCATCCGACTGAGTTAAGACTTGACCTGGACAATGTCAAGACCTGAGCCAACGACAGCGGGGAAAATCTTGACTTTTCGAAATACTATATGATGAGGGCGTGGCATCAAAATTTGTGTTTCGCAATGAAAAAGGATATGCTTGATAACTCCCCGGTACATGCTCCAAAAAATCCCAAACTTGACATGTATGTTTATCGTCAAGGTCTGAAGTTATCTCTATGACAACATTCAGTTATATATGCAGCGCCACCTAGCCCTTGAGGCATGAAAAAAAAATACCCCACATACGGTATTTTGTACAAAAAATGTACACTCATTCTAAGTGTGATAACTAAGTCATTTATGAATATTCTTTTAGTTTCCACCACTCAAATTGTTCACTGGCTTCACACCGATCCAAACGTATGTACGTTTCCATTTTGTTTTATTCATTTTTGATTGCCCCTTTGGACAATAAAAGTAACATTGTGCAATGAGTACAACGAGCGATGATGTCTATATACACTTTTACAAAAAATACCAATCAGGGCAACTCATTGCCTAAAAATAAAAAAGGACGCTGATTTTTGCAGGTCTTAACAATCACCAAAACCCGTTGAGCTTGACACAGACTGGCAACAAAAAAATTCTACATGTAAACGTTTATTATGCCATTTTCAAATAAATTTTGCTTCCAATATGCCAGTACCCCAACGTGCCAGTACCCTAACGTGCAAGTACCCCAACGTGCAAGGACCCCAACGTGGCCCGGGCTGCGAGGGCCCTTTATAGCTGCTCGCAGCTCTAGTTATTATTCTTCTTCTTCTTCTTCTTTATTCTCCGCAAACAATCGCGATTTTGGGTACCTAAATATTCACGAAAACTCACCGAACTTTGCACACTCCTCAGGTCCGGCGAAAAATTTGATATTATGAAGTCTCGATAGCGCCCCCTAGCGTAGAAAAATAAAAACTAAGCCCGGCACGTTTGAGCTAGAGCAACAAAAATTGGCAGGCACGTGTAGTACCCCGAGACGCACAAAAAAGTCTCTTGGGACCATGTAGCTAAAATGTACAGGAAGTGAGCTATGAATTTTTTTATGTCCAATTTTGGCCTATTTTGGCACATTCACTGTGGTCATGCTTTTTCCCCCTTTGCAAACATTTTTCATCCAATTGACTTCAAACTTGGCATTTATCATCTCAAGACCTGAGAGAACAACTGGGCAAAACATCTTGCCTTTTTGAAATACTATATGACGGGGGCGGGGCATCAAATATTGCCTTTAAAATTTCATTTGTCGAGAAAGAGCAAATGCTTAATAACTCCCATGTTCAAGCTCCAAAAAATCTCAAACTTCTCAGGCAACGTAATAGTCACGGCCTGAAAACATCTATATGATAAAATTCAGTTATACATATAGCGCCACCTAGTGGTTACAATAAATGTCATACTTTACGTTTTTAGCTACTTTTCTGAGCTTGTTGAAGGGATCCATTTGAAAATTGGTCAGAAAAGCCTTAAGATGTTGATCATGCCCCACACCGAATATTGTAACTTTTCGCCAAAGGGCGTGGCCGCTACGGTGCCGCAAAGTCTAAAGATTTTTCGTGAAAATAAAAGCTGCATTAACTTGACCGAGATGATCCTATCTTCTCAAAATTTCACACATTTGATGAGAGTCCAGCCCTAAAGACATCTACTGACTTATATTTCATCTAACTGATAGCGCCACCTAGTGGCAATTTTTTTTCTTACGAATTTTCTTCTACGTTTTTCTCCAAACACGTTAACTGGACCTACCTCATATTTGCTCAGATGAGGGTTTCGGCCTTCATGATGTCACAACACGAAGTTTGTGAGTTTTCGCGAATTGCTGTGGGTGTGGCTAAGCGCTGTTCGCCAAGAAAACAACTCCAGTTTTGAGGGTCTAAACATGCACAGAAACTCATGAAACTTGGCACACACATCTGGCCTGGTAAAATGAGCCATATTTTATTGTTGATTGTGCTATTTTTTACAAAATTGACTCAATAGCGCCCCCTAGAAGTTTTTAACAAAGCAGCCCCGGTTGTACGTTTAAGCAAGAACGACGAATATTTTTAGGTGTATGAGGGAGCCCAAGTCCTACAAAAAAAGTCTCTTGGACCCATATGCTAAAATGAACAGGAAGTGAGCTATGAATTTTTGAATGTCCCATTTTTTACGATTTTTGCACATTCACAGGGGGCAGACTTTTGCCCACTTCTCCTACACGTTTCATCCGACTGAGTTAAGACTTGGCCTGGACCATGTCAAGACCTGAGCCAACGACAGGGGGAAAAATTTTGACTTTTCGAAATACTATATGATGAGGGCGGGGCATCAAATTTTGTGTTTCGCAATGAAAAAGGATATGCTTGATAACTCCCCGGTACATGCTCCAAAAAATCCCAAACTTGACATGTATGTTTATCGTCAAGGCCTGAAGTTATCTCTGTGACAACATTCAGTTATATATGCAGCGCCACCTAGCCCTTGAGGAATAAAAAAAAAATACCCCACATACGGTATTTTGTACAAAAAATGTACACTCATTCTAAGTGTGATAACGAAGTCATTTCTGAATATTCTTTTAGTTTCCACCACTCAAAATGTTCACTGGCATCAGACTTATCCAAACATATATATATTTTTATTTATTTTTGATAGCCTCTATGGACATTAAAAGCAATATCGTGAATGAAGGATATGCTTAATAACTCCACGGTACATGCTCCAAAAAAAATCCCACACTTGACATGTATGCTTATAATCAAGGCCTGAAGGTATCTCTATGACAACATTCAGTTATAAATACAGCGCCACCTAGCCCTTGAGGCTTATATAAAAAAAAATAAAAATACCCCACATACGGTATTTTGTACAAAAAATGTACACTCATTCTAAGTGTGATAACTAAGTCATTTATGAATATTCTTTTAGTTTCCACCACTCAAATTGTTCACTGGCTTGACACCGATCCAAACGTATGTACGTTTCCATTTTGTTTTATTCATTTTTGATTGCCCCTTTGGACAATAAAAGTAACATTGTGCAATGAGTACAACGAGCGATGATGTGTATATACACTTTTACAAAAAAATACCAATCAGGGCAACTCATTGCCTAAAAATAAAAAAGGACGCTGATTTTTGCAGGTCTTGACAATCACCAAAACCCGTTGAGCTTGACACACACACTGGCAAAAAAATATTCTACATGTAAACGTTTATTATGCCATTTTCAAAGAAATTTTGCTTCCAATATGCCAGTACCCCAATGTGCCAGTACCCCAACATGCAAGTACCACAACGTGCAAGGACCCCAACGTGGCCCGGGCTGCGAGGGCCCTTTATAGCTGCTCGCAGCTCTAGTTATTCTTCTTCTTCTTCTTCTTCTTCTTTATTCTCCGCAAACAATCGCGATTTTGGGTACCTAAATATTCACAAAAACTCACCGAACTTTGCACACTCCTCAGGTCCGGCGAAAAATTTGATATTATGAAGTCGTTATAACAATGCGACTCGATAGCGCCCCCTAGCGTAGAAAAATAAAAACCAAGCCCGGCACGTTTGAGCTAGAGCAACAAAAATTGGCAGGCACGTGTAGTACCCCGAGACGCACAAAAAAGTCTCTTGGGACCATGTAGCTAAAATGTACAGGAAGTGAGCTATGAATTTTTTTATGTCCAATTTTGGCCTATTTTGGCACATTCACTGTGGTCATGCTTTTTCCCCCTTTGCAAACATTTTTCATCCAATTGACTTCAAACTTGGCATTTATCATCTCAAGACCTGAGAGAACAACTGGGCAAAACATCTTGCCTTTTTGAAATACTATATGACGGGGGCGGGGCATCAAATATTGCCTTTAAAATTTCATTTGTCGAGAAAGAGCAAATGCTTAATAACTCCCATGTTCAAGCTCCAAAAAATCTCAAACTTCTCAGGCAACGTAATAGTCACGGCCTGAAAACATCTATATGATAAAATTCAGTTATACATATAGTGCCACCTAGTGGTTACAATAAATGTCATACTTTACGTTTTTAGCTACTGTGCTGAGCTTGTTGAAGGGATCCATTTGAAAATTGGTCAGAAAAGCCTTAAGATGTTGATCATGCCCCACACCGAATATTGTAACTTTTCGCCAAAGGGCGTGGCCGCTACGGTGACGCAAAGTCTGAAGATTTTTCGTGAAAATAAAAGCTGCATTAACTTGACCGAGATGATCCTATCTTCTCAAAATTTCACACATTTGATGAGAGTCCAGCCCTAAAGACATCTACTGACATATTTCATCTAACTGATAGCGCCACCTAGTGGCAATTTTTTTTCTTACGAATTTTCTTCTACGTTTTTCTCCAAACACGTTAACTGGACCTACCTCATATTTGCTCAGATGAGGGTTTCGGCCTTCATGATGTCACAACACGAAGTTTGTGAGTTTTCGCGAATTGCTGTGGGTGTGGCTAAGCGCTGTTCGCCAAGAAAACAACGCCAGTTTTGAGGGTCTAAACATGCACAGAAACTCATGAAACTTGGCACACACATCTGGCCTGGTAAAATGAGCCATATTTTATTGTTGATTGTGCTATTTTTTACAAAAATGACTCAATAGCGCCCCCTAGAAGTTTTTAACAAAGCAGCCCCGGTTGTACGTTTAAGCAAGAACGACGAATATTTTTAGGTGTATGAGGGAGCCCAAGTCCTACAAAAAAGTCTCTTGGAACCATATGCTAAAATGAACAGGAAGTGAGCTATGAATTTTTGAATGTCCCATTTTTTACGATTTTTGCACATTCACAGGGGGCAGACTTTTGCCCACTTCTCCTACACATTTCATCCGACTGAGTTAAGACTTGGCCTGGACCATGTCAAGACCTGAGCCAACGACAGGGGGAAAAATTTTGACTTTTCGAAATACTATATGATGAGGGCGGGGCATCAAATTTTGTGTTTCGCAATGAAAAAGGATATGCTTGATAACTCCCCGGTACATGCTCCAAAAAATCCCAAACTTGACATGTATGTTTATCGTCAAGGCCTGAAGTTATCTCTGTGACAACATTCAGTTATATATGCAGCGCCACCTAGCCCTTGAGGAATAAAAAAAAAAATACCCCACATACGGTATTTTGTACAAAAAATGTACACTCATTCTAAGTGTGATAACGAAGTCATTTCTGAATATTCTTTTAGTTTCCACCACTCAAACTGTTCACTGGCATCAGACTTATCCAAACATATATATATTTTTATTTATTTTTGATAGCCTCTATGGACATTAAAAGCAATATCGTGAATGAAGGATATGCTTAATAACTCCACGGTACATGCTCCAAAAAAAATCCCACACTTGACATGTATGCTTATAATCAAGGCCTGAAGGTATCTCTATGACAACATTCAGTTATAAATACAGCGCCACCTAGCCCTTGAGGCTTATATAAAAAAAAAAATAAATACCCCACATACGGTATTTTGTACAAAAAATGTACACTCATTCTAAGTGTGATAACTAAGTCATTTATGAATATTCTTTTTGTTTCCACCACTCAAATTGTTCACTGGCTTGACACCGATCCAAACGTATGTACGTTTCCATTTTGTTTTATTCATTTTTGATTGCCCCTTTGGACAATAAAAGTAACATTGTGCAATGAGTACAACGAGCGATGATGTGTATATACACTTTTACAAAAAAATACTAATCAGGGCAACTCATTGCCTAAAAATAAAAAAGGACGCTGATTTTTGCAGGTCTTAACAATCACCAAAACCCGTTGAGCTTGACACACACACTGGCAAAAAAATATTCTACATGTAAACGTTTATTATGCCATTTTCAAAGAAATTTTGCTTCCAATATGCCAGTACCCCAATGTGCCAGTACCCCAACATGCAAGTACCACAACGTGCAAGGACCCCAACGTGGCCCGGGCTGCGAGGGCCCTTTATAGCTGCTCGCAGCTCTAGTTATTCTTCTTCTTCTTCTTCTTCTTCTTCTTCTTCTTCTTTATTCTCCGCAAACGATCGCGATTTTGGGTACCTAAACATTCACGAAAACTCACCGAACTTTGCACACTCCTCAGGCCCGGCGAAAAATTTGATATTATTAAGTCGTCATAACAATGCGACTCGATAGCGCCCCCTAGCGTAGAAAAATAAAAACCAAGCCCGGCACGTTTGAGCTAGAGCAACAAAAATTGGCAGGCACGTGTAGCACCCCGAGACGCAAAAAAAAGTCTATTGGGACCATGTAGCTAAAATGTACAGGAAGTGAGCTATGAATTTTTTTATGTCCAATTTTGGCCTATTTTGGCACATTCACTGTGGTCATGCTTTTTCCCCCTTTGCAAACATTTTTCATCCAATTGACTTCAAACTTGGCATTTATCATCTCAAGACCTGAGAGAACAACTGGGCAAAACATCTTGCCTTTTTGAAATACTATATGACGGGGGCGGGGCATCAAATATTGCCTTTAAAATTTCATTTGTCCAGAAAGAGCAAATGCTTAATAACTCCCATGTTTAAGCTCCAAAAAATCTCAAACTTCTCAGGCAACGTAAAAGTCACGGCCTGAAAACATCTATATGATCAAATTCAGTTATACATATAGCGCCACCTAGTGGTTACAATAAATGTCATACTTTACGTTTTTAGCTACTGTGCTGAGCTTGTTGAAGGGATCCATTTGAAAATTGGTCAGAAAAGCCTTAAGATGTTGATTATGCGCCACACCGAATATTGTAACTTTTCGCCAAAGGGCGTGGCCGCTACGGTGACGCAAAGTCTGAAGATTTTTCGTGAAAATAAAAGCTGCATTAACTTGACCGAGATGATCCTATCTTCTCAAAATTTCACACATTTGATGAGAGTCCAGCCCTAAAGACATCTATGAACTTATATTTCATCTAACTGATCGCGCCACCTAGTGGCAATTTTTTTTCTTACGAATTTTCTTCTACGTTTTTCTCCAAACACGTTAACTGGACCTACCTCATATTTGCTCAGATGAGGGTTTCGGCCTTCATGATGTCACAACACGAAGTTTGTGAGTTTTCGCGAATTGCTGTGGGTGTGGCTAAGCGCTGTTCGCCAAGAAAACAACGCCAGTTTTGAGGGTCTAAACATGCACAGAAACTCATGAAACTTGGCACACACATCTGGCCTGGGAAAATGAGCAACATTTTATTGTTGATTGTGCTATTTTTACAAAAATGACTCAATAGCGCCCCCTAGAAGTTTTTAACGAAGCAGCCCCGGTTGTACGTTTAAGCAAGAACGACGAATATTTGTAGGTGTATGAGGGAGCCCAAGACCTACAAAAAAGTCTCTTGGACCCATATGCTAAAATGAACAGGAAGTGAGCTACGAATTTTTGAATGTCCCATTTTTGACAATTTTTGCACATTCACAGGGGGCAGACTTTTGCCCACTTCTCCTACACGTTTCATCTGACTGAGTTAAGACTTGACCTGGACCATGTCAAGACCTGAGCCAACGACAGGGGGGAAAATCTTCACCTTTCGAAATACTATATGATGAAGGCGGGGCATCAAAATTTGTGTTTCGCACTGAAAAAGGATATGCTTAATAACTCCCCGGTACATGCTCCAAAAAATCCCAAACTTGACATGTATGTTTATCGTCAAGGCCTGAAGCTATCTCTATGACAACATTCAGTTATATATGCAGCGCCACCTAGCCCTTGAGGCATAAAAAAAAAATACCCCACATACGGTATTTTGTACAAAAAATGTAAACTCATTCTAAGTGTGATAACTAAGTCATTTATGAATATTCTTTTAGTTTCCACCACTCAAAATGTTCACTGGCATCAGACTTATCCAAACATATATATATTTTTATTTATTTTTGATAGCCTCTGTGGACATTAAAAGCAATATCGTGAATGAAGGATATGCTTAATAATTCCACGGTACATGCTCCAAAAAAAATCCCACACTTGACATGTATGCTTATAATCAAGGCCTGAAGGTATCTCGATGACAACATTCAGTTATAAATACAGCGCCACCTAGCCGTTGAGGCTTATATAAAAAAAAATAAAAAAAATACCCCACATACGGTATTTTGTACAAAAAATGTACACTCATTCTAAGTGTGATAACTAAGTCATTTATGAATATTCTTTTAGTTTCCACCACTCAAATTGTTCACTGGCTTCACACCGATCCAAACGTATGTACGTTTCCATTTTGTTTTATTCATTTTTGATTGCCCCTTTGAACAATAAAAGTAAACATTGTGCAATGAGTACAACGAGCGATGATGTGTATATACACTTTTACAAAAAAAATACCAATCAGGGCAACTCATTGCCTAAAAATAAATAAGGACGCTGATTTTTGCAGGTCTTAACAATCACCAAAATCCGTTGAGCTTGACACTGGCAAAAAAAATAATCTACATGTAAACGTTTATTATGCCATTTTCAAAGAAATTTTGCTTCCAATATGCCAGTACCCCAACGTGCCAGTACCCCAACGTGCAAGTACCCCAACGTGCAAGGACCCCAACGTGGCCCAGGCTGCGAGGGCCCTTTATAGCTGCTCGCAGCTCTAGTTATTCTTCTTCTTCTTCTTCTTCTTCTTCTTTATTCTCCGCAAACAATTGCGATTTTGGGTACCTAAACATTCACGAAAACTCACCGAACTTTGCACACTCCTCAGGCCCGGCGAAAAATTTGATATTATTAAGTCGTCATAAAAATGCGACTCGATAGCGCCCCCTAGCGTAGAAAAATAAAAACCAAGCCCGGCACGTTTGAGCGAGAGCAACAAAAATTGGCAGGCACGTGTAGCACCCCGAGACGCACAAAAAAAGTCTATTGGGACCATGTAGCTAAAATGTACAGGAAGTGAGCTATGAATTTTTTAATGTCCAATTTTGGCCTATTTTGGCACATTCGCTGTGGTCATGCTTTTTCCCCCTTTGCAAACATTTTTCATCCAATTGACTTCAAACTTGGCATTTATCATCTCAAGACCTGAGAGAACAACTGGGCAAAAAGTCTTGCCTTTTCGAAATACTATATGATGGGGGCGGGGCATCAAATATTGCCTTTAAAATTTCATTTGTCCAGAAAGAGCAAATGCTTAATAACTCCCATGTTCAAGCTCCAAAAAATCTCAAACTTCTCAGGCAATGTAATAGTCACGGCCTGAAAACATCTAGATGATAAAATTCAGTTATACATATAGCGCCACCTAGTGGTTACAATAAATGTCATACTTTACGTTATTAGCTACTGTGCTGAGCTCGTTGAAGGGATCCAGTTGAAAATTGGTCAGAAAAACCTTAAGATGTTGATGATGCCCCACACCGAATATTGTAACTTTTCGCCAAAGGGCGTGGCCGCTACGGTGACGCAAAGTCTGAAGATTTTTCGTGACAATAAAAGCTGCATTAACTTGACCGAGATGATCCTATCTTCTCAAAATTTCACACATTTGATGAGAGTCCAGCTCTAAAGACATCTACTAACTTACATTTCTATTGTTTTTGTAAAAATTATTATTATTATTATTCCTCTTCTTCTTCTTCTTCTTCTTCTTCTTCTTCTTCTTCTTCTTCTTCTTCTTTATTCTCCGCAAACGATCGCGATTTTGGGTACCTAAACATTCACGAAAACTCACCGAACTTTGCACACTCCTCAGGCCCGGCGAAAAATTTGATATTATTAAGTCGTCATAACAATGCGACTCGATAGCGCCCCCTAGCGTAGAAAAATAAAAACCAAGCCCGGCACGTTTGAGCTAGAGCAACAAAAATTGGCAGGCACGTGTAGCACCCCAAGACGCACAAAAAAGTCTATTGGGACCATGTAGCTAAAATGTACAGGAAGTGAGCTATGAATTTTTTAATGTCCAATTTTGGCCTATTTTGGCACATTCACTGTGGTCATGCTTTTTCCCCCTTTGCAAACATTTTTCATCCAATTGACTTCAAACTTGGCATTTATCATCTCAAGACCTGAGAGAACAACTGGGCAAAACATCTTGCCTTTTTGAAATACTATATGACGGGGGCGGGGCATCAAATATTGCCTTTAAAATTTCATTTGTCCAGAAAGAGCAAATGCTTAATAACTCCCATGTTCAAGCTCCAAAAAATCTCAAACTTCTCAGGCAATGTAATAGTCACGGCCTGAAAACATCTATATGATAAAATTCAGTTATACATATAGCGCCACCTAGTGGTTACAATAAATGTCATACTTTACGTTTTTAGGTACTGTGCTGAGCTTGTTGAAGGGATCCATTTGAAAATTGGTCAGAAAAGCCTTAAGATGTTGATCATGCCCCACACCGAATATTGTAACTTTTCGCCAAAGGGCGTGTCCGCTACGGTGACGCAAAGTCTGAAGATTTTTCGTGAAAATAAAAGCTGCATTAACTTGACCGAGATGATCCTATCTTCTCAAAATTTCACACATTTGATGAGAGTCCAGCCCTAAAGACATCTACTGACTTATATTTCATCTAACTGATAGCGCCACCTAGTGGCAATTTTTTTTCTTACGAATTTTCTTCTACGTTTTTCTCCAAACACGTTAACTGGACCTACCTCATAATTGCTCAGATGAGGGTTTCGGCCTTCATGATGTCACAACACAAAGTTTGTGAGTTTTCGCGAATTGCTGTAGGCGTGGCTAAGCGCTGTTCGCCAAGAAAACAACGCCAGTTTTGAGGGTCTAAACATGCACAGAAACTCCTGAAACTTGGCACACACATCTGGCCTGGTAAAATGAGCAATATTTTATTGTAGATTGTGCTATTTTTACAAAAATGACTCAATAGCGCCCCCTTGAAATTTTTAACGAAGCAGCCCCGGTTGTACGTTTAAGCAAGAACGCCGAATATTTTTAAGTGTATGAGGGAGCCCAAGACCTACAAAAAAGTCTCTTGTACCCATATGCTAAAATGAACAGGAAGTGAGCTACGAATTTTTGAATGTCCCATTTTTTACGATTTTTGCACATTCACAGGGGGCAGACTTTTGCCCACTTCTCCTACACGTTTCATCCGACTGAGTTAAGACTTGGCCTGGACCATGTCAAGACCTGAGCCAACGACAGGGGGAAAAATTTTGACTTTTCGAAATACTATATGATGAGGGCGGGGCATCAAAATTTGTGTTTCACAATGAAAAAGGATATGCTTGATAACTCCCCGGTACATGCTCCAAAAAATCCCAAACTTGACATGTATGTTTATCGTCAAGGCCTGAAGTTATCTCTATGACAACATTCAGTTATATATGCAGCGCCACCTAGCCCTTGAGGCATGAAAAAAAAATACCCCACATACGGTATTTTGTACAAAAAATGTACACTCATTCTAAGTGTGATAACTAAGTCATTTATGAATATTCTTTTAGTTTCCACCACTCAAATTGTTCACTGGCTTCACACCGATCCAAACGTATGTACGTTTCCATTTTGTTTTATTCATTTTTGATTGCCCCTTTGGACAATAAAAGTAACATTGTGCAATGAGTACAACGAGCGATGATGTGTATATACACTTTTACAAAAAAATACCAATCAGGGCAACTCATTGCCTAAAAATAAAAAAGGACGCTGATTTTTGCAGGTCTTAACAATCACCAAAACCCGTTGAGCTTGACACACACACTGGCAAAAAAATATTCTACATGTAAACGTTTATTATGCCATTTTCAAAGAAATTTTGCTTCCAATATGCCAGTACCCCAACGTGCCAGTACCCCAACGTGCAAGTACCCCAACGTGCAAGGACCCCAACGTGGCCCGGGCTGCGAGGGCCCTTTATAGCTGCTCGCAGCTCTAGTTAGGGCCCGAGCAGCGACCGCTGCGAGGTCCTTATTGTTTTTGTAAAAATTATTATTATTATTATTATTATTATTATTATTATTATTATTAGGGCCCGAGCAGCGACCGCTGCGAGGTCCCTATTGTTTTTGTAAAAATTATTTTTATTATTATTATTATTATTATTATTAGGGCCCGAGCAGCGACCGCTGCGAGGTCCCTATTGTTTTTGTAAAAATTATTATTATTATTATTAGGGCCCGAGCAGCGACCGCTGCGAGGTCCCTATTGTTTTTGTAAAAATTCTTCTTCTTCTTCTTCTTCTTCTTCTTTATTCTCCGCAAACGATCGCGATTTTGGGTACCTAAACATTCACGAAAACTCACCGAACTTTGCACACTCCTCAGGCCCGGCGAAAAATGTGATATTATTAAGTCGTCATAACAATGCGACTCGATAGCGCCCCCTAGCGTAGAAAAATAAAAACCAAGCCCGGCACGTTTGAGCTAGAGCAACAAAAATTGGCAGGCACGTGTAGCACCCCGAGACGCACAAAAAAGTCTATTGGGACCATGTAGCTAAAATGTACAGGAAATGAGCTATGAATTTTTTAATGTCCAATTTTGGCCTATTTTGGCACATTCACTGTGGTCATGCTTTTTCCCCCTTTGCAAACATTTTTCATCCAATTGACTTCAAACTTGGCATTTATCATCTCAAGACCTGAGAGAACAACTGGGCAAAACATCTTGCCTTTTTGAAATACTATATGACGGGGGCGGGGCATCAAATATTGCCTTTAAAATTTCATTTGTCCAGAAAGAGCAAATGCTTAATAACTCCCATGTTCAAGCTCCAAAAAATCTCAAACTTCTCAGGCAACGTAATAGTCACGGCCTGAAAACATCTATATGATAAAATTCAGTTATACATATAGCGCCACCTAGTGGTTACAATAAATGTCATACTTTACGTTTTTAGCTACTGTTCTGAGCTTGTTGAAGGGATCCATTTGAAAATTGGTCAGAAAAGCCTTAAGATGTTGATCATGCCCCACACCGAATATTGTAACTTTTCGCCAAAGGGCGTGGCCGCTACGGTGACGCAAAGTCTGAAGATTTTTCGTGAAAATAAAAGCTGCATTAACTTGACCGAGATGATCCTATCTTCTCAAAATTTCACACATTTGATGAGAGTCCAGCCCTAAAGACATCTACTGACTTATATTTCATCTAACTGATAGCGCCACCTAGTGGCAATTTTTTTTCTTACGAATTTTCTTCTACGTTTTTCTCCAAACACGTTAACTGGACCTACCTCATAATTGCTCAGATGAGGGTTTCGGCCTTCATGATGTCACAACACAAAGTTTGTGAGTTTTCGTGAATTGCTGTAGGCGTGGCTAAGCGCTGTTCGCCAAGAAAACAACGCCAGTTTTGAGGGTCTAAACATGCACAGAAACTCCTGAAACTTGGCACACACATCTGGCCTGGTAAAATGAGCAATATTTTATTGTTGATTGTGCTATTTTTACAAAAATGACTCAATAGCGCCCCCTCGAAATTTTTAACGAAGCAGCCCCGGTTGTACGTTTAAGCAAGAATGACGAATATTTTTAGGTGTATGAGGGAGCCCAAGACCTACAAAAAAGTCTCTTGTACCCATATGCTAAAATGAACAGGAAGTGAGCTACGAATTTTTGAATGTCCCATTTTTGACGATTTTTGCATATTCACAGGGGGCAGACTTTTGCCCACTTCTCCTACAGGTTTCATCCGACTGAGTTAAGACTTGGCCTGGACCATGTCAAGACCTGAGCCAACGACAGGGGGAAAAATCTTGACTTTTCGAAATACTATATGATGAGGGCGGGGCATCAAAATTTGTGTTTCGCAATGTAAAAGGATATGCTTGATAACTCCCCGGGACATGCTCCAAAAAATCCCAAACTTGACATGTATGTTTATCGTCAAGGCCTGAAGTTATCTCTATGACAACATTCAGTTATATATGCAGCGCCACCTAGCCCTTGAGGCATGAAAAAAAAATACCCCACATACGGTATTTTGTACAAAAAATGTACACTCATTCTAAGTGTGATAACTAAGTCATTTATGAATATTCTTTTAGTTTCCACCACTCAAATTGTTCACTGGCTTCACACCGATCCAAACGTATGTACGTTTCCATTTTGTTTTATTCATTTTTGATTGCCCCTTTAGACAATAAAAGTAACATTGTGCAATGAGTACAACGAGCGATGATGTGTATATACACTTTTACAAAAAAATACCAATCAGGGCAACTCATTGCCTAAAAATAAAAAAGGACGCTGATTTTTGCAGGTATTAACAATCACCAAAACCCGTTGAGCTTGACACACACACTGGCAAAAAAATATTCTACATGTAAACGTTTATTATGCCATTTTCAAAGAAATTTTGCTTCCAATATGCCAGTACCCCAATGTGCCAGTACCCCAACGTGCAAGTACCCCAACGTGCAAGGACCCCAACGTGGCCCGGGCTGCGAGGGCCCTTTATAGCTGCTCGCAGCTCTAGTTATTCTTCTTTTTCTTCTTCTTCTTTATTCTCCGCAAACAATCGCGATTTTGGGTACCTAAATATTCACGAAAACTCACCGAACTTTGCACACTCCTCAGGTCCGGCGAAAAATTTGATATTTTGAAGTCGTTATAACAACGCGACTCTATAGCGCCCCCTAGCGTAGAAAAATAAAAACCAAGCCCGGCACGTTTGAGCTAGAGCAACGAAAATTGGCAGGCACGTGTAGCACCCCGAGACGCACAAAAAAGTCTATTGGGACCATGTAGCTAAAATGTACAGGAAGTGAGCTATGAATTTTTTAATGTCCAATTTTGGCCTATTTTGGCACATTCACTGTAGTCATGCTTTTTCACCCTTTGCAAACATTTTTCATCCAATTGACTTCAAACTTGGCATTTATCATCTCAAGACCTGAGAGAACAGCTGGGCAAAACATCTTGCCTTTTCGAAATACTATATGACGGGGGCGGAGCATCAAATGTTGACTTTAAAATTTCATTTGTCCAGAAAGAGCAAATGCTGAATAACTCCCATGTACAAGCTCCAAAAAATCTCAAACTTTTCAGGCAACGTAATAGTCACGGCCTGAAAACATCTATATGACAAAATTCAGTTATACATATAGCGCCACCTAGTGGTTACAATAAATGTCATACTTTACGTTTTTAGCTACTGTGCTGAGCTCGTTGAAGGGATCCATTTGAAAATTGGTCAGAAAAGCCTTAAGATGTTGATCATGCCCCACACCGAATATTGTAACTTTTCGCCAAAGGGCGTGGCCCCTACGGTGACGCTAAGTCTGAAGATTTTTCGTGAAAATAAAAGCTGCATTAACTTGACCGAGATGATCCTATCTTCTCAAAATTTCACACATTTGATGAGAGTCCAGCCCTAAAGACATCTACTGACTTATATTTCATCTAACTGATAGCGCCACCTAGTGGCAATTTTTTTTCTTACGAATTTTCTTCTACGTTTTTCTCCAAACACGTTAACTGGACCTACCTCATATTTGCTCAGATGAGGGTTTCGGCCTTCATGATGTCACAACACGAAGTTTGTGAGTTTTCGCGAATTGCTGTGGGCGTGGCTAAGCGCTGTTCGCCAAGAAAACAACGCCAGTTTTGAGGGTCTAAACATGCACAGAAACTCATGAAACTTGGCACACACATCTGGCCTGGTAAAATGAGCAATATTTTATTGTTGATTGTGCTATTTTTACAAAAATTACTCAATAGCGCCCCCTAGAAGTTTTTAACGAAGCAGCCCCGGTTGTACGTTTAAGCAAGAACGACGAATGTTTTTAGGTGTATGAGGGAGCCCAAGACCTACAAAAAAGTCTCTTGGACCCATATGCTAAAATGAACAGGAAGTGAGCTACGAATTTTTGAATGTCCCATTTTTGACGATTTTTGCACATTCACAGGGGGCAGATTTTTGCCCACTTCTCCTACACGTTTCATCCGACTGAGTTAAGACTTGGCCTGGACCATGTCAAGACCTGAGCCAACGACAGGGGGAAAAATTTTGTCTTTTCGAAATACTATATGATGAGGGCGGGGCATCAAATTTTGTGTTTCGCAATGAAAAAGGATATGCTTGATAACTCCCCGGTACATGCTCCAAAAAATCCCAAACTTGACATGTATGTTTATCGTCAAGGCCTGAAGTTATCTCTGTGACAACATTCAGTTATATATGCAGCGCCACCTAGCCCTTGAGGAATAAAAAAAAAATACCCCACATACGGTATTTTGTACAAAAAATGTACACTCATTCTAAGTGTGATAACTCAGTCATTTATGAATATTCTTTTAGTTTCCACCACTCAAATTGTTCACTGGCTTCACACCGATCCAAACGTATGTACATTTCCATTTTGTTTTATTCATTTTTGATTGCCCCTTTGGACAATAAAAGTAACATTGTGCAATGAGTACAACGAGCGATGATGTGTATATACACTTTAACAAAAAATACCAATCAGGGCAACTCATTGCCTAAAAATAAAAAATAGGACGCTGATTTTTGCAGATCTTAACAATCACCAAAACCCATTGAGCTTGACACACTCATCACACCTGGCAAAAAAAAAAAAAAAAAATCCACGTTTATCATGCCATTTTCAAAGAAATTCTGCTTCCAATGTGCCAGTACCCCAATGTGCAAGTTCCCCAACGTGCAAGTACCCCAACGTGGCCCGGGCTGCGAGGGCCCTTTATAGCTGCTCGCAGCTCTAGTTAGGGCCCGAGCAGCGACCGCTGCGAGGTCCCTATTGTTTTTGTAAAAATTATTATTATTATTATTATTATTCTTCTTCTTCTTTATTCTCCGCAAACAATCGCGATTTTGGGTACCTAAATATTCACGAAAACTCACCGAACTTTGCACACTCCTCAGGTCCGGCGAAAAATTTGATATTATGAAGTCGTTATAACAATGCGACTCGATAGCGCCCCCTAGCGTAGAAAAATAAAAACCAAGCCCGGCACGTTTGAGCTAGAGCAACAAAAATTGGCAGGCACGTGTAGTACCCCGAGACGCACAAAAAAGTCTCTTGGGACCATGTAGCTAAAATGTACAGGAAGTGAGCTATGAATTTTTTTATGTCCAATTTTGGCCTATTTTGGCACATTCACTGTGGTCATGCTTTTTCCCCCTTTGCAAACATTTTTCATCCAATTGACTTCAAACTTGGCATTTATCATCTCAAGACCTGAGAGAACAACTGGGCAAAACATCTTGCCTTTTTGAAATACTATATGACGGGGGCGGGGCATCAAATATTGCCTTTAAAATTTAATTTGTCCAGAAAGAGCAAATGCTTAATAACTCCCATGTTCAAGCTCCAAAAAATCTCAAACTTCTCAGGCAACGTAATAGTCACGGCCTGAAAACATCTATATGATAAAATTCAGTTATACATATAGCGCCACCTAGTGGTTACAATAAATGTCATACTTTACGTTTTTAGCTACTGTGCTGAGCTTGTTGAAGGGATCCATTTGAAAATTGGTCAGAAAAGCCTTAAGATGTTGATCATGCCCCACACAGAATATTGTAACTTTTCGCCAAAGGGTGTGGCCGCTACGGTGACGCAAAGTCTGAAGATTTTTCGTGAAAATAAAAGCTGCATGAACTTGACCGAGATGATCCTATCTTCTCAAAATTTCACACATTTGATGAGAGTCCAGCCCTAAAGACATCTACTGACTTATATTTCATCTAACTGATAGCGCCACCTAGTGGCAATTTTTTTTCTTAAGAATTTTCTTCTACGTTTTTCTCCAAACACGTTAACTGGACCTACCTCATATTTGCTCAGATGAGGGTTTCGGCCTTCATGATGTCACAACACGAAGTTTGTGAGTTTTCGCGAATTGCTGTGGGTGTGGCTAAGCGCTGTTCGCCAAGAAAACAACGCCAGTTTTGAGGGTCTAAACATGCACAGAAACTCATGAAACTTGGCACACACATCTGGCCTGGTAAAATGAGCAATATTTTATTGTTTATTGTGCTATTTTTACAAAAATGACTCAATAGCGCCCCCTAGAAGTTTTTAACGAAGCAGCCCCGGTTGTACGTTTAAGCAAGAACGACGAATATTTTTAGGTGTATGAGGGAGCCCAAGTCCTACAAAAAAGTCTCTTGGACCCAAATGCTAAAATGAACAGGAAGTGAGCTATGAATTTTTGAATGTCCCATTTTTTACGATTTTTGCACATTCACAGGGGGCAGACTTTTGCCCACTTCTCCTACACGTTTCATCCGACTGAGTTAAGACTTGGCCTGGACCATGTCAAGACCTGAGCCAACGACAGGGGGAAAAATTTTGACTTTTCGAAATACTATATGATGAGGGCGGGGCATCAAAATTTGTGTTTCGCAATGAAAAAGGATATGCTTGATAACTCCCCAGTACATGCTCCAAAAAATCCCAAACTTGACATGTATGTTTATCGTCAAGGCCTGAAGTTATCTCTATGACAACATTCAGTTATATATGCAGCGCCACCTAGCCCTTGAGGCATAAAAAAAAACAAAACCCACATACGGTATTTTGTACAAAAAATGTAAACTCATTCTAAGTGTGATAACTAAGTCATTTATGAATATTCTTTTAGTTTCCACCACTCAAAATGTTCACTGGCATCAGACTTATCCAAACATATATATATTTTTTATTTATTTTTGATAGCCTCTGTGGACATTAAAAGCAATATCGTGAATGAAGGATATGCTTAATAACTCCACGGTACATGCTCCAAAAAAAATCCCACACTTGACATGTATGCTTATAATCAAGGCCTGAAGGTATCTCTATGACAACATTCAGTTATAAATACAGCGCCACCTAGCCCTTGAGGCATAAAAAAAAAAAAAACCACATACGGTATTTTGTACAAAAAATGTAAACTCATTCTAAGTGTGATAACTAAGTCATTTATGAATATTCTTTTAGTTTCCACCACTCAAATTGTTCACTGGCTTCACACCGATCCAAACGTATGTACGTTTCCATTTTGTTTTATTCATTTTTGATTGCCCCTTTGGACAATAAAAGTAACATTGTGCAATGAGTACAACAAGCGATGATGTGTATATACACTTTTACAAAAAATACCAATCAGGGCAACTCATTGCCTAAAAATAAAAAAGGACGCTGATTTTTGCAGGTCTTAACAATCACCAAAACCTGTTGAGCTTGACACACACTGGCAAAAAAAAATATTCTACATGTAAATGTTTATTGTGCCATTTTCAAAGAAATTTTGCTTCCAATATGCCAGTACCCCAACGTGCCAGTACCCTAACGTGCAAGTACCCCAACGTGCAAGGACCCCAACGTGGCCCGGGCTGCGAGGGCCCTTTATAGCTGCTCGCAGCTCTAGTTATTATTATTCTTCCTCTTCTTCTTCTTTATTCTCCGCAAACGATCGCGATTTTGGGTACCTAAACATTCACGAAAACTCACCGAACTTTGCGCACTCTTCGGGCCCGGCGAAAAATTTGATATTATGAAGGCGTCATAACAACGCGACTCTATAGCGCCCCCTAGCGTAGAAAAATAATAACCAAGCCCGGCACGTTTGAGCTAGAGCAACGAAAATTGGCAGGCACGTGTAGCACCCCGAGACGCACAAAAAAGTCTATTGGGACCATGTAGCTAAAATGTACAGGAAATGAGCTATGAATTTTTTAATGTCCAATTTTGGCCTATTTTGGCACATTCACTGTGGTCATGCTTTTTCCCCCTTTGCAAACATTTTTCATCCAGTTGACTTCAAAATTGGCATTTATCATCTCAAGACCTGAGACAACAACTGGGCAAAAAACCTTGACTTTTTGAAATACTATATGACGGGGGCGGGGCATCAAATATTGCCTTGAAAATTTCATTTGTCCAGAAAGAGCAAATGCTTAATAACTCCCATGTTCAAGCTCCGAAAAATCTCAAACTTCTCAGAAAACGTAATAGTCACGGCCTGTAAACATCTATATGATAAAATTCAGTTATACATATAGCGCCACCTAGTGGTAACAATAAATGTCATACTTTACGTTTTTAGCTACAGTGCTGAGCTCGTTGAAGGGATCCAGTTGAAAATTGGTCAGAGAAGCCTTAAGATGTTGATCATGCCCCACACCGGATATTGTAACTTTTCGCCAAAGGGCGTGGCCGCTACGGTGACGCAAAGTCTGAAGATTTTTCGTGACAATAAAAGCTGCATTAACTTGACCGAGATGATCCTATCTTCTCAAAATTTCACACATTTGATGAGAGTCCAGCCCTAAAGACATCTACAAACTTATATTTCATCTTACTGATAGCGCCACCTAGTGGCATTTTTTTTTTCTTACGAATTTTCTTCTACGTTTTTGTCCAAACACGTTAACTGGACCTACCTCAGATTTGCTCAGATGAGGGTTTCGGCCTTCATGATGTCACAACACGAAGTTTGTGAGTTTTCGTGAATTGCTGTGGGCGTGGCTAAGCGCTGTTCGCCAAGAAAACAACGCCGGTTTTGAGGGTCTAAACATGCACAGAAACTCCTGAAACTTGGCACACACATCTGGCCTGGTAAAATGAGCAATATTTTATTGTTGATTGTGCTATTTTTACAAAAATGACTCAATAGCGCCCCCTAGACATTTTTAACGAAGCAGCCCCGGTTGTACGTTTAAGCAAGAACGACGAATATTTTTAGGTGTATGAGGGAGCCCAAGACCTACAAAAAAGTCTCTTGTACCCATATGCTAAAATGAACAGGAAGTGAGCTACGAATTTTTGAATGTCCCAGTTTTTAAGATTTTTGCACATTCACAGGGGGCAGACTTTTGCCCACTTCTCCTACATGTTTCATCCGACTGAGTTAAGACTTGACCTGGACCATGTCAAGACCTGAGCCAACGACAGGGTGAAAAATTTTGACTTTTCGAAATACTATATGATGAGGGCGGGGCATCAAAATTTGTGTTTCGCACTGAAAAAGGATATGCTTGATAACTCCCCGGTACATGCTCCAAAAAATCCCAAACTTGACATGTATGTTTATCGCCAAGGCCTGAAGGTATCTCTATGACAACATTCAGTTATATATGCAGCGCCACCTAGCCCTTGAGGCATAAAAAAAAAATACCCCACATACGGTATTTTGTACAAAAAATGTAAACTCATTCTAAGTGTGATAACTAAGTCATTTATGAATATTCTTTTAGTTTCCACCACTCAAAATGTTCACTGGCATCAGACTTATCCAAATATATATATTTATTTTTTTATTTTTGACAGCCTCAATGGACATTAAAAGCAATATCGTGAATGAAGGATATGCTTAATAACTCCACGGTACATGCTCAAAAAAAAATCGCACACTCGACATGTATGCTTATAATCAAGGCCTGAAGGTATCTGTATGACAACATTCAGTTATAAATACAGCGCCACCTAGCCCTTGAGGCTTATATAAAAAAATAAAAAAATACCCCACATACGGTATTTTGTACAAAAAATGTACACTCATTCTAAGTTTGATAACTAAGTCATTTATGAATATTCTTTTAGTTTCCACCACTCAAATTGTTCACTGGCTTCACACCGATCCAAACGTATGTACGTTTCCATTTTGTTTTATTCATTTTTGATTGCCCCTTTGGACAATAAAAGTAACATTGTGCAATGAGTACAACGAGCGATGATGTGTATATACACTTTTACAAAAAATACCAATCAGGGCAACTCATTGCCTAAAAATAAAAAAGGACGCTGATTTTTGCAGGTCTTAACAATCACCAAAACCCGTTGAGCTTGACACACACACTGGCAAAAAAATATTCTACATGTAAAGGTTTATTATGCCATTTTCAAAGAAATTTTGCTTCCAATATGCCAGTACCCCAACGTGCCAGTACCCCAACGTGCAAGGACCCCAATGTGGCCGGGGCTGCGAGGGCCGTTTATAGCTGCTCGTAGCTCTAGTTTGGGCCCGAGCAGCGGCGGCGGCGGTGCCGCTGCGAGGCCCTATTGTTTTTGTAGGAATTCTTATTATTATTAGGGCCCGAGCAGCGGCGGCGGCGGTGCCGCTGCGAGGCCCTATTGTTTTTGTAGGAATTCTTCTTATTCTTCTTCTTTTTCTTCTCCGCAAACAATCGCATTTTTGAGACACTAAACGTGAACGAAAACTCACCAAACTTTACACGCACATCAGGCCTGGCGAAAAATTTGATATTTTAAAGTCGCCATACATGATAACAGAAAAATGGCTCCTTAGCGCCCCCTACATAGGTTAAACGGATCCCTGTCCCGCTACGATTGTCCGACGGCTATGAAAATTGTGTGGCACCTGTAGCACATCCCAATGAACAAAAACCTCTTTGAAGTGTGTACCCTAAAATAGACAGGAAGTGAGGTATGAGTATTTGAATGTCCAATTTTGGCCCATTTTTGCACATTTACAGGGGTCATACTTTTGCCCGCTTCTCCTACACGGTTAACCCGATTGACTTCAAACTTGGGATGTACCATCTCAACACCTGGGACAACATCATTGTGAAAAATGAAAAGTTTTTGATATACTATATGACGGCTGCGTCACATCAAATTTAGAGTTTAAAAATTCTTACTTCACGAGGCATTGCCGGTTGTACGTTTAATCTAGAGCTACGAAAATTGGTACACATATGTAACAGACTATGACCTACAAAAAACTCTTTTTGAACCATATGCTAAAACTAACAGGAAGTCCACCATTTTGATTTATTTTGGAACGTGTTGCCATTTTTTTGGCCATTTCATTGGGGTCTTATTTTAACGAACTCCTCCTACAGTGTTTATCCGATCATCTTCAAACTTGGTGTGATTCATCTTAAGATGTTGAAGATGAAAAGTTATTGAAAGCTTTGTATTTCGTCGCACGCTGTTGTCATGGCATGCACTGTTTTTAAAGGAAAAAAAATATCCTTAAAGAAGCATTCCCATTTGTATGAAGCAACTAGAGCTACGAAAATTTGTAGACATATGTAACAGCCCAAGATGTACAAAAAAGTCTCTTGGTGCCCTGTGCTAAACCCAACAGGAAGTCCCCCAGGGGCCGGGCATCACATTTTGAGCTAAAAAACCCCTCTTTAACAAAGCATACCCGGCTGTACGTTTCACCTAGAGTTACCAACATTTGTAGAGGTATATAACAGCCCTCGAGGTACAAAAAACTCTTTTTGAACCATATGCTAAACCTAACAGGGCGTCCGCCATTTTGATTTACTTTGGAATGTGTTGCCATTTTTTTTGGCCATTTCATAGGGGTCATATTTTAACAAACTCCTCCTACAGAGTTTATCCGATCATCTTCAAACTTGGTGTGATTCATCTTAAGATGTTGAAAATGAAAAGTTATTGAAAGTTTTTTATTTCATCACACGCTGTTGTCGTGGCATGCACTTTTTGCAAAGGAAAAAAATCCTTCTTAATGAAGCATTCCCAGTTGTACGAAGCAGCTAGAGCGACGAAAAATTGTAGACATATGTAACAGCCCAGGATGTACAAAAAAGTCTCTTGGTGCCATGTGCTAAACCCAACAGGAAGTCCCCCAGGGGCCGGGCATCACATTTTGAGCTAAAAAACTCCTCTTTAACGAAGCATTCCCGGTTGTACGTTTCACCTAGCGCTATGATAATTTGCAGGCATACATAAGAGCCCATGATGTACAAAAAAAAGTCTCTTGGAACCATGTGCTAAACCAAACAGGAAGTCTGCCATTTTGATTTATGATGGGATTTGTTGCCATTTTTTGTGGCCTTTTTCAGGGGTCATATTTTAACGAACCCCTCCTACAAAATTTATCCGACTGTCTTCAAACTTGGTGTGTTTCATCTTAAGATGTTTAAGATGCAAAGTAATCGAAAGTTTTTTATTTTGTAACACGCTGTTGCCATAGCAATGCATTGTTTGTCAAGTGCTGCTTTTTCTTTTTTTTATACACATGAAAACTCATGAAACTTTGCAAACACATCAGACTTGTCATAAACATGAATTTTCAGAGATTTATTGTGCAATTTGCAATAAATAGCGCCCTCTAGACATTTTTACGAAGCATTTCCGATTGTATGATTTTGCTAGACCTACAAAAAAGTATGATGTAGCCATTTGCCAAACCAAAGAGGAAGACCGCTATTTTGATTTTATTTTGGGAATTATACATAATTTTTGGCCTTTTTCATGAAGCTTTGCACAGACAAGGCATGGAAAAAACTAACATTTTAAATGGTCCTTGTTCCATGTAACAGTACCCCAACGTGCCAGTACCCCGACGTGCAAGTAACCCAACGTTGTGCTCAATAGCGCCCTCTATGCATTTTTATGGAGCATTTCCAATTGTATGATTCAAGCGATACACAACTAAAGATGACTTGACCTAGATTTGTGAAAACTGGGAGGCATAGCTATTAGCTTAAGACCTACAAAAAGTATTCTGTAGCCGTATGCTAAACCTAAAAGGAAGTCCGCCATTTTGAATTTATTTTGGGAATTGCGCACCATATTTTGCGTTTTGATTAAACTTTGCACACACAAGGCTTGTCAAAAACATTTTAGATGGTCCTTGTCCTATTTGACAGTACCCCAACGTGCCAGTACCCCGACGTGCAAGTACCCCAACGTGGCCCGGGTTGCGAGGGCCCTTTATAGCTGCTCGCAGCTCTAGTTATTTTTATATTTGGACATTTGATAAGTCCTTATTATTTGTTTTGATTTTATTTTTGTTTTGGACGTTTTATAAGTCCTTATTATTTGTTTTTGATTTTATTTTTATATTTGGACGTTCTATAAGTCCTTATTATTTGTTTTGATTTTATTTTTGTTTTGGACGTTTTATAAGTCCTTATTATTTGTTTTTGATTTTATTTTTATATTTGGACGTTTGATAAGTCCTTATTATTTGTTTTGATTTTATTTTTGTTTTGGACGTTTTATAAGTCCTTATTATTTGTTTTTGATTTTATTTTTATATTTGGACGTTTGATAAGTCCTTATTATTTGTTTTGGATTTTATTTTTATATTTGGACGTTTGATAAGTCCTTATTATTTGTTTTTGATTTTATTTTTATATTTGGACGTTTGATAAGTCCTTATTATTTGTTTTGATTTTATTTTTGTTTTGGACGTTTTATAAGTCCTTATTATTTGTTTTTGATTTTATTTTTATATTTGGACGTTCTATAAGTCCTTATTATTTGTTTTGATTTTATTTTTGTTTTGGACGTTTTATAAGTCCTTATTATTTGTTTTTGATTTGATTTTTATATTTGGACGTTCTATAAGTCCTTATTATTTGTTTTTGATTTTATTTTTATATTTGGACGTTTGATAAGTCCTTATTATTTGTTTTGATTTTATTTTTGTTTTGGACGTTTTATAAGTCCTTATTATTTGTTTTTGATTTTATTTTTATATTTGGACGTTTGATAAGTCCTTATTATTTGTTTTTGATTTAATTTTTATATTTGGACGTTTGATAAGTCCTTATTATTTGTTTTGATTTTATTTTTGTTTTGGACGTTTTATAAGTCCTTATTATTTGTTTTTGATTTTATTTTTATATTTGGACGTTTGATAAGTCCTTATTATTTGTTTTGATTTTATTTTTGTTTTGGACGTTTTATGAGTCCTTATTATTTGTCTTTGATTTTATTGTATTTTTTTTGGACATTTTACAAGTCCGCATCATTATTATTTTTTCTTCCTCCGAGAAGGACAACAGAATTGGACTTTTGGAAGAAGGTAAATGTATTTGAATAACCTCTAACCAATGCTTCCATCTGTATTAATAAGTCAAATACTCCTGCTTGATAAGTAACAAATCCGTATGATCCTAACAAGGATTATTAAATTACTAGGTCAATAACAAATGCAAACAACTTAGAAAAGTGGAGCTGCCAATTTAAGTGAGGTGTTCAGACTATCCGTCCTGGGCTCTGTGTGTGTGGTTACTCACTCAGGATTGATAGGTGGATGAAAACGGATTGGCCTCATGATAAGAAGACAGTGAACAAACCTAGGTGAATCCACTTTGATATATCGGCTTATCTAATTCCCGTCTCCTCACGCTGACGCCTTAGAGCTGGTGAGGAAAAAGGGGAATTTCTAACCCTTTAATTGGAGAGTCGATCAGGACATATTTCCCGATTTAAGTCCTGCGGGTAAGCGGAAGTTGACATGTGGCGCCCAACGTGGGGGTTCGATTGACTCATTTTTGTCAAAATCGGGATCGATCGAGGCCCAAAACAGGAACCCGAGTGAGCGAGGCTTGCGGCTCTGAGCGGAGAGCACAGAGCTTAGAGCTGATAGCGAACTCGCCGATAAATTGTCATGTCAGACGACCCTGAGTTAACACAAAATAGTCTCTTTGATGAATAGTGTTTCATGGAAAAGAACTTCTTTAATTGTGGAAGTCTAGTGTGATTTTTGAGTTGAAGTAGATTGTATTATTTTGTGTTAAAGGAACGGTGACTGGCTCCCCCAGGAGACTTGCACTCTAAGAGAGGTTGAGTGTGAGGAAAGCCATTCAAAGTGAATGGGTTTTAACAGCAACCTGATGTTTTGGTCAGCTGTGAAGGTACTGATAGTGTGCTTGGTGTATTTGGCAGAGCGCGCTGCGTCGCGCTTTCCTGAGGGGAGGGCTGAGTTAAGGGGTGGTTCAGGCCTGTCCACAAAGAGAAGGAGGGCTTGAACAGAGTTAATGTTGAGAGGCTGCTCGGAGAGAGGCAGTTTCTTCAAACCTTGTGATGTTAAACTATGCTTTACGCTATATAGGCTTACCATCTTGGGCACGGTGGCCCATTTTATTTGTTTGTCATCTCAAGTATCCATTTTTAGCAAAACTACCATATTCTTTGCTTGGTTATTATGGGGTGTCGGGAGCAATTTATAGTCCCTTTTCTTGGATAGCGGATGCATTGACAGAGGTTGGTGCTATAGATCTATCCCTGATCCCCCACCCTCTGCCTTTTCTCCTTGTGTTTTTGAGAAAACTGTAAGTTTTCGGTATCCCGACAGGAGTGTCCATTGGCACAAGAAGAAAGTCGTCGGGAACCAAGGAGAAAAGGTAGGGGTTTCCACTAGACTAATGTTCTAGTGGAAGCAGCCTTTTTCGGTTCCCCGACAGGAGTGTCCATTGGCACAAGAAGAAAGTCGTCGAGAACCAAGGAGAAAGGGTAGGTGTTTCCACTAGGCTAATGATCTAGTGGAGGCAGCCTTTTTCGGTTCCCGATAGGAGTGTCCATTGGCACTAGAAGGAAGTCGTTGAGAGCCGAGGAGAGAAGGTAGGTGTTTCCACTAGGCTAATGTTCTAGTGGAGGCAGCCTTTTTCGGTTGCAGAACAGGAGTGTCCATGGACACAAGAAGACATCCAGATCCCGGAGGAGAGAAGCGGGAAGGATTACAACCGATCTAAAGGAAATAACACACCCCACCGTTCGAGAGAGGACATCCGCCTGCGAGTAAAGGTAGGAAACCCGAAGGCGGTAGTCCCGGTAGAAGTAGAGGCAACGTACACGGGTACGGAGCTGATTAGCCAGGAGCTAAAGTACGTCCCTGAACCCAAAGGCCACGGGAAGGCTTCGGAAATTGATAGCTCCACTCCTACAATAAGAAAGTAAAACAGGCTATAAATATTGTAGGAGCAGAGAAATGGGACAATACTCCCAAAAGAGGAAAAGTGGTCCCAGATGAGTTTGTGTGGGAGGTTATTAAGGCCTACGTGAAGTGCTAGCCATGTAGGGGCCTTGCCCACAAAGAGGGAGCTGGAGAAACTGGAACTTTGGGTCCCAGAAAAGAAAATCCGTTCAGTTATATGAAATTGCGAGTTGTGTATAAGGCAGGATGCTTGGGGCAACGAGTGGACGGGTTGATGATTAAAAGCAATGTTCCATGGGCATTAGTTTGCATGGACGTAGCAGGCCCCATGGGGGGTGAACGACACTAAGGGTGAAAAGTATTTTATTGTGCTTGTAAATGTGATGTCAGGACATTTGGGATTAAAAGCGAAGTATGACCAAATTGACATCAGTGATGAAGTTCTAGATAGAAATATAGTGCAATTAAAAAAGGAGGAAAAAAAAAAAAAAAGGGACTCCAAGGGGTAAAGCAGCTGAAACCAATGCCAGTTAATCCAGCCTGAAGTTAAGGAGTAAGACAAATAATTAAAAAATGGAAGCAGCCACTCCGGCCTTTGTCAAGCTGTTATGGTGAAAGGAGCTATCATCGTGCGGAGATAAGGGTTGGAGGGGTATTTAATTTTTTGGATAAATGTAGTAAGAGGATATATTGTTAATGGAGTAGAAGGTTTTAGTTGGCAAGCAGCTATCTTGACCTGTGTAAATTGTAGTGGGATTTAGACCTGTAAGAGACTATGGAGGCACAGTATTGTGAATGTTTGTGGGACGGAGAGAGCATATTGTATTGACAACATTGTAGGATGAGGATAGGGAAAGGTTAATTGAATAAGAGCTGGGGTAGCTGAAGGGTGGCAGCTAATCAGAGCAGAAACCTCGATAAAGTCATTAAGTTTTGATTTGTTGATCTATTGGCCGATGGAGATAAATGAGAGGATGTGTAGCTTGAGATAAAGCATAAAATATATTAGTATAAAGTTAATGATGTTAATTTGATAAAATTATTTGTTTTGGGAAAAAAAAAAGAAGTAAATGTTTGGTTTTTGTTGGTGTTTTAATTAGGAGTCTGTTTTGTAGTGACAGAGATTTTTTTTTTTTTAGATAAATGGAAAATTTATTGTTAGTTGGCTTGTGTTATTGTAATTTTTAAAAAAGGAAAAATTGTGTTATTAAATTTATTTTTAGAGAATGGTTAATGGTTATAATTTTAAATTTTAGGTCAAAGGCGGAATCGAAGGAAGGGCCAGCCAAGGGAGAGAGCGCCTCCCCTGACAGGGAGGGGCCAGGAGAGAGAGAATTCAAGTTTGACTTGAGCAAAGACAGTGAGGATGATGAGGTAAGAGAACACCTGAACCTCAACATATCTTTATCACATCTTTGGAATAGACGCCAGGGTCCACGGCCTTCCACATCTTCAGAGAAACAACAACAAGAAGGAGATGGAAGACGAGATTGCTGAGCTGAAGAACCGGATAACCAGGTTAGAAACAAGTAAAGAACTAGTAGAGAATATCTTACAAGGATTAGTACCGATTTTATGTAATCTCTTTCGAGATCTTGGTCAATTTAGGCCATATTGGGTGTCTTTAATTCAGCACTTCCATGAAGAAGCCTCCTTGAGAGGAGAGGTGGAAGAAAGGATTAGAAAATTGGAAAAAGGAATTGCGGAAGCAGAAGCTAAGATACAGAGGTCCAACCAAACCCCCGTGAATTTTGAACAGGAGAAGCCACCAGGACCCTCGACGGCCCTGTTGTTTGATTATCAAGAGTTTTTACGAAATCAGATGCAAGAAAGATTGGCTGAATTGCGGGCCAAACATGATGAAGATAAGTAGTCAAAAAGAAAAAAAAAAAATGAAAAGAAGCTAGGAAAATCGATTATCAATAAATTAAAAAACTCGCCTATATTAAAAGAAAATACATTTTTGTAAAAAGATAAGATAATTGTGTAATGAAAGCCAACCCCCAGGAGAGGGAGGAGGAGCTAAGGAGATATTAAAACTCAACAGTTTTTCAGAGGACAAGATCAAAGGAGAAAGCATGAAGCGGAGCTACAGGATGGAGGGAGAACGAGGATGGAATCCGCCTGGATACAGCAACCCGATGTATGACCTACCTCGACCTACGACTCTGAATTTGCCTCACCCTCTGACCTTAGAGGTAGGAGAAGGGCCGCATGTCTACTACAATGGAGGAACAATTACACACCAACCGAAGCGCAGAAGGACAGAGAATTATTATGAGACTCCAGTGAATGAAGATCCATCGGATACAGTTTATGAACAACCTGAAGTTCAACCTGAAGCTGACAGAGTGTACATGAACATTCGTGTCGACCGCCAGAGACCAAATTGGAGGTATGGAACAGTTTTGGTGACTATCCAACTTTGTGTCGTGATAATATTTTTGATATATTATTTGATGAGTCAAAAATCTAGCATCGCTGGCACAGCCCCGATTAATCCCCTCGACCTGGTAGAAATACGACATGGCACCACTAAAGTAATCAACCAGACGTGCTGGAAAGGGGAAATGAAGCATGTTTATGAAGAATGGAGAAGGGAGAAGGAAGCCTGCGGTGCTGTCGAGGAAAAACCCTGTGAGGTGGGATGGAGAAGGGAGAAGATAGCAGTAATAAATTCCTATCTTCGCACCTTCAACATCACAGATTATAATGAAACCCTAGAGGTTTTGAGAAGAAGTACTACATATCCTGCAAAATCAAAAAGCAAGTGTGTACATCCAGTGATTCTACGAGTTGATAACACAACAAGCGACTTTACAGTCAATATTACTTTGTTATGTCTGGAGAAGCAAGAACAAAGAATGATCAGAAAGAACTGGGTCCAGATCGGGAAGGAGGAACCTGCTTGGTACCTCAGCGAATATTGTGCAGGATTGCCGGATGCAACAGGTGGATATTGGGTGAAGACAGACTATGGTGCCCCTGACTTCACCTACCCCGCGGCCCCACGGAATTACACTTGTATCGAATTTCGCCCGGCATGGGAACCATGTTGGAACTGTATAACTTTTCGGTGCGAGGAGCCAGGGACCGACGGGACCACTGATTACCTGCCAGGTACTCCTACTCCATCATCAGGTAGGACACCTGAATTTTTTTAAGCTATTTGGGCTTGTAAAACTTGAAAAGCTTGTGTTAATATTATAGAAAAATTAGTAATAATGTGACTATCAGGATGTAAGTTAATGTTAGAGAAGGCCCAGTCGTAGAATAGTATTCATGGTGATTGGAATATGATGAAATATTGTTTTGAGACCTATCATATGTTTTGTTATGCAGATGAGGGTAAGAGAATTATAATTTTTGAGATAAAGCTAAGGGGTGATGTAAGTTGAATCCTGAGTCCCTCAAAAGGAAATAGTAGTGAAACATGAAGTATGGCTAAATGATTTTTTTATGGATATGGGAACAAGGAATAGAGATATTGAAATAATTTTTAATAAATCTATGGGAATAAATGTGTTAAAAGTGGTCTGGGCACAGATATAGGCTCAACATATTTTTATATCGATGAATTATATAATACCCCAAAGGGTGATTTTGATAAAATTGACCAATGGTAGGATTGAGAATGATCCCTGATTTTGTTATGCAGATCTTAGAAGGTCACGCATTTAGGAAGACCCTTTGTAAGGGGGATATAGTTATAGGGTTTGATTGGTTGGGATTTGATAAGAGTTATGACCCTGGCACTAGGGATGTGTTTTTTTTTTTTGATGAATCCCTGAAGATGGATGGGGGGTTTATGAGTGGGTTAAATGGCGTGTCAATAAGTGTATTGTACGTGGTGACGTTTGAAGCCCCATGAAGCAGGTGTATCACGTGATTGACCCAGGGAAGGATTAGCTAGGTTTGCTATGGATTCCCCACTATTTTTTTTTGGGTCCCTTATTGTGATATATATTTTTTTGTTTTTGCTTTTGATTCGAGTTTTTGTGATGGAACTAGCAAGAAAGAGATTTTTTTGGTTAAGGGCACTTTGAGTAGGTCTCACCTTAGAAGGTAATGCACTGTAATTGTGGTATTATTTTAACAGATTTTAATGATAAAATGAGATAAAAGGAGACAACATATAAAATTTATATTTTTGTCTGTAGTTGAAAATCCCCTTTAATCTTGGATCACAGAAATATATGTGTCCTAATTTTATATAAACTTGTTATCTTATATCGATATATCCCTGTTTTATCAATAACATATAGAAGAGTTTTTAAGCAGATAAAAAAATTTTTTATAAAATGAATAAGCCTCCTGAATCCAAAAATTTTGGAAAATCTATTGTTTTTAAACAGAAAGGAATAAGGATTTTATGTTATCCCATTTTATATTTTTGTTTGTTGTCTAAATATATATATAGACAAAATAATATAGAATAATTTATGGTAAAACATTTTTTAAATATATTTTTGTTTTTGAAGCATGATATATATCCCACCATTTTATTGCATGCACCAAGCATGTTATATATTTTGTCCACATGATGGCGTAGTCAAAAGAATGAATCATTTTGAGGCCCCGATGTGTGTGTGAAGCATTTTTAGTAGGACTTTATTGTTCTACGGGGTTTTTATTTTGCCATCACTATCTTGCACCTGCCACGAATTTGTTGAAAGATGGCTGCACTGTGGACACAGTGATGAATATAATCAGAAGGAAAAGTATGGTTCCTGCTAGAGTCAGGAATTGTCCTGTCAGCAGTTATAAAGGTTGCAGTTATCAAAAGAGGGACCTTGGCATTATCTGCCCACCAAAAATTATGAAGACAAAGCCTTACCAAATAAGGTCAAAATTTAGTTATTGGCCAACGAGCTGCAGAAAAATGGGGGGGCCAACTAATGGGAAACTCTTGAGGGGTAAGGATGGGCATCAGAAAAGGGTGGGATCGACCCGATCCTAAATAAGACGCCCTAGCCCTGAGTTCCTCACTTTTCATTGAAACCTCTTGGTGGAACAGTAAACATCAACTAACCATGGCTTGGAATGCTACGGGGAAAGGCCTCATTGGGAGACCAGGCGATCTGCAAAATGTGAGTAATAAAGTGGAATATCGGATAATAATATGACTTTTTTATTTGTTGTGGCGGATATAGCGAACAACTAAATTAATAGTGTGGGGATTAATTTTAATTCTCCTTTGGTTATGTCTGGTCGACCACTTGGTTTTAGTAATTTGGGTTTTGATCTATGTATTTTTATTTTTATTTTATTTTTATTTTTTTACTCTCCCACCAAGAGGTTCCGCTACTCGGAAGAGCGACCACACCCTCGCTCTCCCGTAGTAGAGGTGTTCTGCATCGATGGAGTAGATGCGGATGGAAACTTAGACTAAGATTAGAATGTATATATTGGGAGCCGCAATATTTTAGGTTTCCCTCGGGTCTAAGAATTGTCGAATTTATTTATTTTTTTTATGTGTGTTTAACAGGATAACAAAGATAAGCCGCAGTGTGTCTTCTGCGGGGATGAGCTCCTAACCTCCGCTTGGGTCGTGAGGGACGAGTATTACGGTCATTGTTGTTACTCGTTGCCCACGGTGGATGAGCGAAGAGAAATGTGGCTCATCCCAGACGGGCTATTTTTAAACTTTGTCAGTG
Organism: Festucalex cinctus; assembly: GCF_051991245.1. Taxonomy (NCBI): domain Eukaryota; kingdom Metazoa; phylum Chordata; class Actinopteri; order Syngnathiformes; family Syngnathidae; genus Festucalex; species Festucalex cinctus. The sequence continues at coordinate 29,055,567 of NC_135417.1, forward strand.
ATTTTTTTATTGATATCCAGTGTGGTTCCTGGGTGTGGCCCGGCTTTGCTGACCTCGCGGGTTCAAGTAAGTTGGAAGGTTTGGTTCAAAGTCGCCTGAAAAAGGTACATTATCATGTTAACAATGAGGGTGAACTCATTGGGAGAACTTTCCCTTTAATGCGCATGATATGGCGCCTGCCTGACGGTACTCGGCGCTTGACATTCAACACCTTGGCTGGCTTTTGTGTAGCCGCCACCCCGTTGAGACAGGTCGGATCCAGTCGGGTTGAGGATGAGTGGCCCTACGAACCAGTAACGCCCAGTTCGCCCATCCTGGACCGGGTTGACGAGCCTGGGGAACCCAGTGCCGCCCGACGGGATGCTCCAGTTGGTAAGGTTATGCCACTGTCGAGAACACCCTCCTCCACGGTTTCATCGAGCACCGATGACCTGGAGGGTGTGCCGGGCGAGAATGGGGGTGGGACGGGGTCATCTCCCTCCCTGATGATAAGGGAACTGGGCCTATGGTCTCCTCTTGCTGACCCTCCGTCAGACACCTTGCATTCTGAATCCCCGGTGTCTCCGTTGTCGGATGACATGGGGGGGTGGATGAGGGTGACTGGTTGCAGCTGGGTGACGACGGGCTCGCGAGGTTGGTCGGTTTGGACACCATTGATCTCTAGGGGGGGGGGGTGTTGAATTGAGTGGATTGAGTAGAGTCAGATGAAACGCCATATCATGTAAAATGAGATAACAAATTAATGGGCTAGACTCAATTCTTAGTTAGAGACCAATAGGTGTCTATAAGGGTTGATAATTATTCTTTGGCCTCTGGGTGTAGTTCCTCAAGGTAACCACTAGATGCCGCCAAACCTGTACAACTAAGCCGCCCACTCAGCATTGCCCGGACACACATTCCTTATAAGGCCAGATATAAATTAGTGTAAATAAATGATATCCTGAATTAAGTAATAAAATACACAACACAATCTATACTCGACAATTGTTAACCTGATTTTTGGATCAATGTTTGTAGCACATTGAAACCCAACTATGAAGTTTTGTTTTTCTTTTCTTTTATAATCGATACTGTCTTTTATCGCTGATAATATTGCTGTAACTGCATTGAAAAGATCAACTGTATGTACTGTTTTCTCAACATGGCATACAAGATGTGTAACAGAATTAAGAATCAACCTGTTAGGGCCCTGAGAGAATTTGGGATTTAACATGTCATGTATATATATGTTATTCATGCTTGCTTAATTAATATATATATGATTTTATTGATTCTAACGTTTATTATTGTCGAATAGAGCTGAAGACCTTTGACATATGATTATGACTCAGCTGTAAAGAATCTATGACTCATCTTCATGGCTCGTCTGTGGAAAATTACTGAGAATGAGTCCCAACAAGTGCGCTTTGATATTGTTGGAGACGGAAGGACATTCACCAGAAAAAGTCAGTGACGAGACCCAAGGTGATAAAAAGTCGTCACCAGCTGGGATCGAGGCCTTTTTACCCTGCGATCTGGTCTGGATGGGGAGTATTGCTGAAGATGGATTTATGCCTGTTTGAGGACTTATGATTTTTTTTCCCGAAGGACTTGGACTAGCCGTGAATGGAACTATCTTCAATGATTGGTAATGTACAACTTTTTTAGCAATAATGATGTGTAATAGGAAGATATGAATGACTAATCGCGTGTTAGGGTAGGGGCCATTTAATACACTCCCATATCTTCAAATTATTTTTAGCCAAAAACATCTTATTGTCAATCAGGTCTTAAGCTTTTCCGAGAAATGATCAATCTTAGAAAGCTTATTGTAAAAGGTTATATTATTCTTAATCTCCTGTCTTTATTTTATTTTATTTTATTTTATTTTTATTGATTTAAGGTTTTATCATTAAAGGTGATTGTTATGATTAATATTGGTTGTCTTATTATTGTCAATAAAATTGTTTAAAAGACAATGTTGTGATTTTTTTTACTCATATCGGTTGTCTTATTATTGTCAATAAAATTGTTTAAAAGACAAGGTTCGTATTAATCATTTTATTGTCTGGTCTCTATTTTATTCAACTTTATTTTTATTTTTATATTTGGACGTTTGATAAGTCATTATTTGTTTTGATTTTATTTTTGTTTTGGACGTTTTATAAGTCCTTATTATTTGTTTTTGATTTTATTTTTATATTTGGACGTTCTATAAGTCCTTATTATTTGTTTTGATTTTATTTTTGTTTTGGACGTTTTATAAGTCCTTATTATTTGTTTTTGATTTTATTTTTATATTTGAATGTTTTATAAGTCCTTATTATTTGTTTTTGATTTTATTTTTATATTTGGACGTTTGATAAGTCCTTATTATTTGTTTTGATTTTATTTTTGTTTTGGACGTTTTATAAGTCCTTATTATTTGTTTTTGATTTTATTTTTATATTTGGACGTTTGATAAGTCCTTATTATTTGTTTTTGATTTTATTTTTATATTTGGACGTTTGATAAGTCCTTATTATTTGTTTTTGATTTTATTTTTATATTTGGACGTTTGATAAGTCCTTATTATTTGTTTTGATTTTATTTTTGTTTTGGACGTTTTATAAGTCCTTATTTGTTTTTGATTTTATTTTTATATTTGGACGTTTGATAAGTCCTTATTATTTGTTTTGATTTTATTTTTGTTTTGGACGTTTTATGAGTCCTTATTATTTGTCTTTGATTTTATTGTATTTTTTTTGGACATTTTATAAGTCCGCATCATTATTATTTTTTCTTCCTCCAAGAAGGACAACAGAATTGGACTTTTGGAAGAAGGTAAATGTATTTGAATAACCTCTAACCAATGCTTCCATCTGTATTAATAAGTCAAATACTCCTGCTTGATAAGTAACAAATCCGTATGATCCTAACAAGGATTATTAAATTACTAGGTCAATAACAAATGCAAACAACTTAGAAAAGTGGAGCTGCCAATTTAAGTGAGGTGTTCAGACTATCCGTCCTGGGCTCTGTGTGTGTGGTTACTCACTCAGGATTGATAGGTGGATGAAAACGGATTGGCCTCATGATAAGAAGACAGTGAACAAACCTAGGTGAATCCACTTTGATATATCGGCTTATCTAATTCCCGTCTCCTCACGCTGACGCCTTAGAGCTGGTGAGGAAAAAGGGGAATTTCTAACCCTTTAATTGGAGAGTCGATCAGGACATATTTCCCGATTTAAGTCCTGCGGGTAAGCGGAAGTTGACATGTGGCGCCCAACGTGGGGCTTCGATTGACTCATTTTTGTCAAAATCGGGATCGATCGAGGCCCAAAACAGGAACCCGAGTGAGCGAGGCTTGCGGCTCTGAGCGGAGAGCACAGAGCTTAGAGCTGATAGCGAACTCGCCGATAAATTGTCATGTCAGACGACCCTGAGTTAACACAAAATAGTCTCTTTGATGAATAGTGTTTCATGGAAAAGAACTTCTTTAATTGTGGAAGTCTAGTGTGATTTTTGAGTTGAAGTAGATTGTATTATTTTGTGTTAAAGGAACGGTGACTGGCTCCCCCAGGAGACTTGCACTCTAAGAGAGGTTGAGTGTGAGGAAAGCCATTCAAAGTGAATGGGTTTTAACAGCAACCTGCTGTTTTGGTCAGCTGTGAAGGTACTGATAGTGTGCTTGGTGTATTTGGCAGAGCGCGCTGCGTCGCGCTTTCCTGAGGGGAGGGCTGAGTTAAGGGGTGGTTCAGGCCTGTCCACAAAGAGAAGGAGGGCTTGAACAGAGTTAATGTTGAGAGGCTGCTCGGAGAGAGGCAGTTTCTTCAAACCTTGTGATGTTAAACTATGCTTTACGCTATATAGGCTTACCATCTTGGGCACGGTGGCCCATTTTATTTGTTTGTCATCTCAAGTATCCATTTTTAGCAAAACTACCATATTCTTTGCTTGGTTATTATGGGGTGTCGGGAGCAATTTATAGTCCCTTTTCTTGGATAGCGGATGCATTGACAGAGGTTGGTGCTATAGATCTATCCCTGATCCCCCACCCTCTGCCTTTTCTCCTTGTGTTTTTGAGAAAACTGTAAGTTTTCGGTATCCCGACAGGAGTGTCCATTGGCACAAGAAGAAAGTCGTCGGGAACCAAGGAGAAAAGGTAGGGGTTTCCACTAGACTAATGTTCTAGTGGAAGCAGCCTTTTTCGGTTCCCCGACAGGAGTGTCCATTGGCACAAGAAGAAAGTCGTCGAGAACCAAGGAGAAAGGGTAGGTGTTTCCACTAGGCTAATGATCTAGTGGAGGCAGCCTTTTTCGGTTCCCGATAGGAGTGCGGGTAAGCGGAAGTTGACAATATACACATCATCGCTCGTACTCATTGCACAATATTGCTTTTATTGTCCATAGAGGCGATCAAAAAAAATAAAAATAAAAAATTAAACTAAATAAAAAAGCACATATGTTTGGATCGGTCTGATGCCAGTGAACATATTGAGTGGTGGAAAGTAAAAGAATATTCATAAATGACTTAGTTATCACACTTACAATAAGTTTACAATTTTTGTAAAAATACCATAAGTGAGGCATTTTTTTTTGCCTCAAGGACTAGGTGGCGCTGTATTTATAACTGAATTTTGTCATAGAGATACCTTCAGGCCTTGACTATAAATATACATTTTAAGTATGGGATTTTTTGGAGCATGTACCTGGGAGTTATTAAGCATATCCTTCATTCACGATATTGCTTTTAAAGTCCATAGAGGCTATCAAAAATCAATAAAATTAAATAAAAAAATATGTATGTTTGGTTAGGTCTGATGCCAGTGAACATTTTGAGTGGTGGAAATTAAAAGAATATTCATAAATGACTTAGTTATCACACTTAGAATGAATTTACAATTTTGGTAAAAATACCGTAAGTGGGGTATTTTTTTTTTTTATGCCTCAAGGGCTAGGTGGCGCTACATATATAACTGAATGTTGTCATAGAGATAGCTTCAGGCCTTGACTATAAACATACATGTCAAGTTTGGGATTTTTTGGAGCATGTACTGGGGAGTTATTAAGCTTATCCTTTTTCATTGCAAAATACAAATTTTGATGCCCCGCCCTCATCATATAGTATTTCGAAAAGTCAAGATTTTTCCCCCTGTCGTTGGCTCAGGTCTTGACATGGTCCAGGTCAAGTCTGAAGTCAGTCAGATGAAACGTGTAGGAGAAGTGGGCAAAAGTATGCCCCCTGTAAATGTGCAAAAATCGTCAAAAATGGGACATTCAAAAATTCGTAGCTCACTTCCTGTTCATTTTAGCATACGGGTCCAAGAGACTTTTTTGTAGGTCTTGGGCTTCCGAATACACCTAAAAAAAATTGTAGCTCTTGCTCAAACGTACAACTGGGGCTGTTTCGTTAAAGATTTCTAGGGGGCGCTATTGAGTCATTTTTGTAAAAATAGCACAATCGACGATTGATTTTGCTCATTTTGCCAGGCCAGATGTGTGCCTATTGTTTTTGTAAAAATTATTATTAGGGCCCGAGCAGCGACCACTGCGAGGTCCCTATTGTTTTTGTAAAAATTATTATTATTATTATTATTATTATGGCCCGAGCAGCGACCGCTGCGAGGTCCCTATTGTTTTTCAAGGAATTCTTATTATTCTTCTTTTTATTTTTTGTTATTATTCTTTTCCGCAAACAATCACATTTTTGAGACACTAAACGTGAACGAAAACTCACCAAACTTTACACACACGTCAGGCCTGGCGAAAAATTTGATATTTTAAAGTCGCCATAGGTGATAACAGAAAAATGGCTCCATAGCGCCACCTACATAGGTTAAACAGATCCCTGGCCCGCTACGATTGTCCGACGGCTATGAAAATTGTGTGGCACCTGTAGCACATCCAGATGAACAAAAACCTCTTTGATGTGTGTACCCTAAAATAGACAGGAAGTGAGATATGAGTATTTAAATGTCCAATTTTGGCCAATTTTTGCACATTTACAGGGGTCATACTTTTGCCTGCTTCTCCTACACGGTTAATCCAATTGACTTCAAACTTGGGATGTACCATCTCAAGACCTGGGACAACACCATGGTAAAAAATCTAAAGTTTTCGACATACTATATGACGGCGGTGGGGCATCAAATTTAGAGTTTCAAAACTCTTACTAAACGTAGTATTGCAGAAAGTCCACCATTTTGATTTACTTTGGAACGTGTTCCCATTTTTTTGGCCATTTCATAGGGGTCCTATTTTAACGAACTCCTCTTACAGAGTTTATCCGATCATCTTCAAACTTGGTGTGATTCATCTTAAGATGTTGAAGATGAAAAGTTATTGAAAGCTTTTTATTTCGCTGCACGCTGTTGTCGTGGCATGCACTTGTTTGCAAAGGAAAAAAATTCTTCTTAATGAAGAATTCTCAGTTGTACGAAGCAGCTAGAGCTACGAAAATTTGTAGACATATGTAACAGCCCACGATGTACAAAAAAGTCTCTTGCTGCTTTGTGCTAAACCCAACAGGAAGTCCCGCAAGGGCCGGGCATCACTTTTTGAGCTAAAAAACTCCTCTTTAACGAAGCATTCCCGGTTGTACCTTTCACCTAGCGCTATGATAATTTGGAGGCATACATAAGAGCCCACGATGTACAAAAAAGTCTTTTAGAACCATATGCTAAGCCAAACAGGAAGTCCAGCATTTTGATTTACTTTGCTATTTGTAGCCATTTTTGGGGGGCCTTTTATAGGCCTCATATTTTCTACAAAACTTATCAGATTGTCTTCATTCTTTGGCATGTTTCATCTGAAGTATTGCCGGTTATACGTTTAATCTAGAGCTACGAAAATTGGTACACATATGTAACAGACTATGATCTACAAAAAAGCCTGTTGGTGCCATATGCTAAACCTAACAGGAAGTCCGCCAGAGGCAGGGCATCAAATTTTGCATTTCAAAATTTTTACTTAATGAAGCATTTCCGGCTGTACGTTTCACCTAGAGTGACCAAAATTTGAAGACATATGTAACCCTCGAGGTACAAAAAACTCTTTTTGAACCATATGCTAAACCTAACAGGAAGTCTGCCATTTTGATTTACTTTGGAACATGTTGCCATTTTTTTGGCCATTTCATAGGGGTCTTATTTTAACGAACTCCTCCTACAGAGTTTATCCGATCATCTTCAAACTTGGTGTGATTCATCTTAAGATGTTGACGATGAAAAGTTATTGAAAGCTTTTTATTTCGTCGCACGCTGTTGTCGTGGCATGCACTGTTGGCAAAGGAAAAAAAAATCCTTCTTAATGCAGCGTTCCCAGTTGGACGAAGCAGCTCGAGCTACAAAAATTTGTAGACATATGTACACATTTGTCCACATATATATATTTACATATGCATGTAAAAAAATTATGTCAGGCTAAACTAAATGGTTGATTAGGCCCCACACATTTTCACCTTACCATACCCGGCCCTCTTTGCAAAAGGTTTGAACACTCCTGGCCTAAACCTAGGTGTATACTCAAACTATGCACGCACATAAAGCCTGGAACAAAATGTGTAATTTAGAGGGTTCTTGTTTTGTTTTTTGTATTCCTTATATTTAATGTCATTATACTTGACACACTATTTTTACTACTCACTGAATCAGTTATAAGAACATTTAATTGATACAATCCAATCACATCCTAGAGAATTGAAAACACATTCAATCATGAGGTTGTTAAGACACATTTACTTCTGTAGCACTTAACCACAAACAAGTTGCGACATCCCCTGATCTAACCCTCCAACCGGGCAAGGAAAAACTTTCAGGGGTCATATTTTAACGAACCCCTCCTACAAAATTTATCCGACTGTCTTCAAACTTGGTGTGTTTCATCTTAAGATGTTTAAGATGCAAAGTAATCGAAAGTATTTTATTTTGTAACACGCTGTTGCCATAGCAATGCATTGTTTGTCAAGTGCTGCTTTTTTTTTTTATACACATGAAAACTCATGGAAATTTGCAAACACATCAGACTTGTCATGAACATGAATTTTCAGAGATTTATTGTGCAATTTGCAATAAATAGCGCCCTCTAGACCTTTTTATGAAGCATTTCCGATTGTATGATTATGCTAGACCTACAAAAAAGTATTATGTAGCCATTTGCCAAACCAAAGAGGAAGTCCGCTATTTTGATTTTATTTTGGGAATTATACATCATTTTTGGCCTTTTTCATTCAACTTTGCACAGACAAGGCATGGAAAAAACTAACATTTTAAATGGTCCTTGTTCCATGTAACAGTTGTCAAGTGCTGCTTTTTTTTTTTTTTATACACATGAAAACTCATGAAACTTTGCAAACACATCAGACTTGTCATGAACATGAATTTTCAGAGATTTATTGTGCAATTTGCAATAAATAGCGCCCTCTAGACATTTTTATGAAGCATTTCCGATTGTATGATTATGCTAGACCTACAAAAAAGTATTATGTAGCCATTTGCCAAACCAAAGAGGAAGTCCGCTATTTTGATTTTATTTTGGGAATTATACATAATTTTTGGCCTTCTTCATTAAACTTTGCACAGACAAGGCATGGAAAAAACTAACATTTTAAATGGTCCTTGTTCCATGTAACAGTACCCCAACGTGCCAGTACCCTGACGTGCAAGTAACCCAACGTTGTGCTCAATAGCGCCCTCTATGCATTTTTATGGAGCATTTCCAATTGTATGATTCAAGCGATACACAACTAAAGATGACTTGACCCAGATTTGTGAAAACTGGGAGGCATACCTATTAGCTTAAGACCTACAAAAAGTATTCTGTAGCCGTATGCTAAACCTAAAAGGAAGTCCGCCATTTTGAATTTATTTTGGGAATTGCGCACCATATTTTGCGTTTTGATTAAACTTTGCACACACAAGGCTTGTCAAAAACATTTTAGATGGTCCTTGTCCGATTTGACAGTACCCCAACGTGCCAGTACCCCGACGTGCAAGTACCCCAACGTGGCACGCCTTTGCTGTAGCGATGCATTGTTTGCAAAGAATTTTTTTTTTTATATGATTCAGCTAGATGTGTGAATATTGGGAGGCATACCTATCAGCCGAATACCTCGACAAAGCATTCCATAGCAATGTGAACAAACACAAAAAGCATGGCAAAACATTTACAATTTAGACGGTTTCTTATGAAACAGTACCCTAACGTGCCAGTACCCCGACGTGCAAATACCCCAACGTGGCACGGGTTGCGAGGGCCCTTGATAGCTGCTCGCAGCTCTAGTTAGGGCCCGAGCAGCGACCGCTGCGAGGTCCCTATTGTTTTGTGTTCGAATTATTAGGGCCCGAGCAGCGACCGCTGCGAGGTCCCTATTGTTTTTGTAAAAATTATTAGGGCCCGAGCAGCGACCGCTGCGAGGTCCCTATTGTTTTTGTAAAAATTATTATTATTATTATTATTATTAGGGCCCGAGCAGCGACCGCTGCGAGGTCCCTATTGTTTTTGTAAAAATTATTATTATTATTATTATTAGGGCCCGAGCAGCTACCGCTGCGAGGTCCCTATTGTTTTTCGATCGGATTATTATTATTATTATTATTATTATTATTATTATTCTTCTTCTTCTTCTCCGTAAACGATCACGATTTTGGGTACCTAAACATTTACGAAAACTCACCAAACTTTGCACACTCCTCAGGCCCGGCGAAAAATTTGATATTATGAAGTCGTCATAACAACGCGACTCTATAGCGCCCCCTAGCATAGAAAAATAAAAACCAAGCCCGGCACGTTTGAGCTAGAGCAACGAAAATTGGCAGGCACGTGTAGCACCCCGAGACGCACAAAAAAGTCTATTGGGACCATGTAGCTAAAATGTACAGGAAGTGAGCTATGAATTTTTTAATGTCCAATTTTGGCCTATTTTGGCACATTCACTGTGGTCATGCTTTTTCCCCCTTTGCAAACATTTTTCATCCAATTGACTTCAAACTTGGCATTTATCATCTCAAGACCTGAGAGAACAACTGGGGAAAAAATCTTGCCTTTTCGAAATACTATATGACGGGGGCGGGGCATCAAATATTGCCTTTAAAATTTCATTTGTCCAGAAAGAGCAAATGCTTAATAACTCCCATGTTCAAGCTCCAAAAAATCTCAAACTTATCAGGCAACTTAATAGTCACGGCCTGAAAACATCTATATGATAAAATTCAGTTATCCATGTAGCGCCACCTAGTGGTAACAATAATTGTCATACTTTACGTTTTTAGCTACTGTGCTGAGCTCGTTGAAGGGATCCAGTTGAAAATTGGTCAGAAAAGCCTTAAGATGTTGATCATGCCCCACACCGAATATTGTAACTTTTCGCCAAAGGGCGTGGCCGCTACGGTGCCGCAAAGTCTGAAGATTTCTCGTGACAACAAAAGCTGCATTAACTTGACCGAGATGATGCTATCTTCTCAAAATTTTACACAATTGATGAGAGTCCAGCCCTAAAGACATCTACAAACTTATATTTCATCTTACTGATAGCGCCACCTACTGGCAATTTTTTTTCTTACGATTTTTCTTCAATGTTTTTCTCCAACCATGTTAACTGGACCTACCTCATATTTGCTCAGATGAGGGTGTCGGCCTTCATGCTGTCACAACACGAAGTTTGTGAGTTTTCGCGAGTCGCTGTGGGCGTGGCTAAGCACTGTTCGCCAAGAAAACAACGCCAGTTTTGAGGGTCTAAACATGCGCAGAAACGCATGAAACTTGGCACACACATCTGGCCTGGTAAAATGAACAATATTTTATTGTTGATTGTGCTATTTTTACAAAAATGACTCAATAGCGCCCCCTAGAAATTTTTAACGAAGCAGCCCCGATTGTACGTTTAAGCAAGATCTACGAAAATTTTTACGTGTATGAGGGAGCCAAAGACCTACAAAAAAGACTCTTGGACCCATATGCTAAAATGAACAGGAAGTGAGCTACGAATTTTTGAATGTCCCATTTTTTACGATTTTTGCACATTTTCAGAGGGCATACTTTTGCCCACTTCTCCTACACGTTTTATCCGACTGACTTATGACTTGACCTGGACCATGCCAAGACCTGAGCCAACAACAGACGGAAAAATCTTGACTTTTGGAAATACTATATGATGAGGGCGGGGCATCAAAATTTGTGTTTCGCACTGAAAAAGGATATGCTTAATAACTCCCCGATACATGCTCCAAAAAATCCCAAACTTGACATGTATGTTTATCGTCAAGGCCTGAAGGTATCTCTATGACAACATTCAGTTATATATGCAGCGCCACCTAGCCCTTGAGGCATGAAAAAAAAATACCCCACTTACGGTATTTTGTACAAAAAATGTAAACTCATTCTAAGTGTGATAACTAAGTCATTTAGGAATATTCTTTTACCTTCCACCACTCAAAATATTCACTGGCATCAGACCTAACCAAACATACATATTTTTGTTATTTAGTTTTATGTATTTTTGATAGCCTCTATGGACATTAAAAGCAATATGGTGAATGAAGGCTATGCTTAATAACTCCCAGGTACATGCTCCAAAAAATCCCATATTTGAAATGTATATTTAGAGTCAAGGCCTGAAGGTATCTCTATGACAAAATTCAGTTATAAATACAGCGCCACCTAGTCCTTGAGGCATAAAAAAAAATGCCTCACTTACGGTATTTTTGCAAAAATTGTAAACTCATTGTAAGTGTGATAACTAAGTCATTTATGAATATTCTTTTACTTTCCACCACTCAATATGTTCACTGGTATCAGACCGATCCAAACATACGTATTTTTTATTTAGTTTTATTTATTTTTTTTATCGCCTCTATGGACAATAAAAGCAACATTGTGCAATGAGTACGAGCGATGATGTGTTTATATATACTTTTACGAAAAATACCAATCAGAGCAACTCATTGCCTAAAAATAAAAAAAAGACGCTGATTTGTGCAGATCTTAACAATCACCAAAACCCATTGAGCTTGACACACTCATCACACCTGGCAAAAAAAAAAAAAAAGTCCACATGTTTATCATGCCATTTTCAAAGAAATTCTGCTTCCAATGTGCCAGTACCCCAATGTGCAAGTTCCCCAACGTGCAAGTACCCCAACGTGGCCCGGGCTGCGAGGGCCCTTTATAGCTGCTCGCAGCTCTAGTTATTATTATTATTCTTTATTCTCCGCAAACGATCGCGATTTTGGGTACCTAAACATTCACGAAAACTCACCGAACTTTGCACACTCCTCAGGCCCGGCGAAAAATTTGATATTATTAAGTCGTCATAACAATGCGACTCGATAGCGCCCCCTAGCGTAGAAAAATAAAAACCAAGCCCGGCACGTTTGAGCTAGAGCAACAAAAATTGGCAGGCACGTGTAGCACCCCGAGACGCACAAAAAAGTCTATTGGGACCATGTAGCTAAAATGTACAGGAAGTGAGCTATGAATTTTTTTATGTCCAATTTTGGCCTATTTTGGCACATTCACTGTGGTCATGCTTTTTCCCCCTTTGCAAACATTTTTCATCCAATTGACTTCAAACTTGGCATTTATCATCTCAAGACCTGAGAGAAAAACTGGGCAAAACATCTTGCCTTTTTGAAATACTATATGACGGGGGCGGGGCATCAAATATTGCCTTTAAAATTTCATTTGTCCAGAAAGAGCAAATGCTTAATAACTCCCATGTTCAAGCTCCAAAAAATCTCAAACTTCTCAGGCAACGTAATAGTCACGGCCTGAAAACATCTATATGATAAAATTCAGTTATACATATAGCGCCACCTAGTGGTTACAATAAATGTCATACTTTACGTTTTTAGCTACTGTGCTGAGCTTGTTGAAGGGATCCATTTGAAAATTGGTCAGAAAAGGCTTAAGATGTTGATCATGCCCCACACCGAATATTGTAACTTTTCGCCAAAGGGCGTGGCCGCTACGGTGACGCAAAGTCTGAAGATTTTTCGTGAAAATAAAAGCTGCATTAACTTGACCGAGATGATCCTATCTTCTCAAAATTTCACACATTTGATGAGAGTCCAGCCCTAAAGACATCTACTGACTTATATTTCATCTAACTGATAGCGCCACCTAGTGGCAATTTTTTTTATTACGAATTTTCTTCTACGTTTTTCTCCAAACACGTTAACTGGACCTACCTCATATTTGCTCAGATGAGGGTTTCGGCCTTCATGATGTCACAACACGAAGTTTGTGAGTTTTCGCGAATTGCTGTGGGTGTGGCTAAGCGCTGTTCGCCAAGAAAACAACGCCAGTTTTGAGGGTCTAAACATGCACAGAAACTCATGAAACTTGGCACACACATCTGGCCTGGTAAAATGAGCAATATTTTATTGTTGATTGTGCTATTTTTACAAAAATGACTCAATAGCGCCCCCTATAAGTTTTTAACGAAGCAGCCCCGGTTGTACGTTTAAGCAAGAACGACGAATATTTCTAGGTGTATGAGGGAGCCCAAGACCTACAAAAAAGTCTCTTGGACCCATATGCTAAAATGAACAGGAAGTGAGCTACGAATTTTTGAATGTCCCATTTTTGACAATTTTTGCACATTCACAGGGCGCAGACTTTTGCCCACTTCTCCTACACGTTTCATCTGACTGAGTTAAGACTTGACCTGGACCATGTCAAGACCTGAGCCAACGACAGGGGGAAAAATCTTGACCTTTCGAAATACTATATGATGAAGGCGGGGCATCAAAATTTGTGTTTCGCACTGAAAAAGGATATGCTTAATAACTCCCCGGTACATGCTCCAAAAAATCCCAAACTTGACATGTATGTTTATCGTCAAGGCCTGAAGCTATCTCTATGACAACATTCAGTTATATATGCAGCGCCACCTAGCCCTTGAGGCATGAAAAAAAAATACCCCACATACGGTATTTTGTACAAAAAATGTAAACTCATTCTAAGTGTGATAACTAAGTCATTTATGAATATTCTTTTAGTTTCCACCACTCAAAATGTTCACTGGCATCAGACTTATCCAAACATATATATATTTTTATTTATTTTTGATAGCCTCTGTGGACATTAAAAGCAATATCGTGAATGAAGGATATGCTTAATAACTCCACGGTACATGCTCCAAAAAAAATCCCACACTTGACATGTATGCTTATAATCAAGGCCTGAAGGTATCTCGATGACAACATTCAGTTATAAATACAGCGCCACCTAGCCCTTGAGGCTTATATTAAAAAAAAAAAACCCACATACGGTATTTTGTACAAAAAAATGTAAACTCATTCTAAGTGTGATAACTAAGTCATTTCTGAATATTCTTTTAGTTTCCACCACTCAAATTGTTCACTGGCTTCACACCGATCCAAACGTATGTACGTTTCCATTTTGTTTTATTCATTTTTGATTGCCCCTTTGGACAATAAAAGTAACATTGTGCAATGAGTACAACGAGCGATGATGTATATATACACTTTTACAAAAAATACCAATCAGGGCAACTCATTGCCTAAAAATAAAAAAGGACGCTGATTTTTGCAGGTCTTAACAATCACCAAAACCCGTTGAGCTTGACACACACTGGCAAAAAAAATATTCTACATGTAAACGTTTATTATGCCATTTTCAAAGAAATTTTGCTTCCAATATGCCAGTACCCCAACGTGCCAGTACCCTAACGTGCAAGTACCCCAACGTGCAAGGACTCCAACGTGGCCCGGGCTGCGAGGGCCCTTTATAGCTGCTCGCAGCTCTAGTTATTATTATTATTATTATTATTATTATTATTATTCTCCGTAAACGATCGCATTTTTGAGTTCCTAAACATTCACGAAAACTCACCAAACTTTGCACACTCCTCAGGCCCGGCGAAAAATTTGATATTATGAAGTCGTCATAACAACTTGACTCTATAGCGCCCCCTAGCGTAGAAAAATAAAAACCAAGCCTGGCACGTTTGAGCTAGAGCAACGAAAATTGGCAGGCACGTGTAGCACCCCGAGACGCACAAAAAAGTCTATTGGGACCATGTAGCTAAAATGTACAGGAAATGAGCTATGAATTTTTTTATGTCCAATTTTGGCCTATTTTGGCACATTCACTGTAGTCATGCTTTTTCCCCCTCTGCAAACATTTTTCATCCAATTCACATCAAACTTGGCATTTATCATCTCAAGACCTGAGAGAACAACTGGGCAAAAAGTCTTGCCTTTTCGAAATACTATATGATGGGGGCGGGGCATCAAATATTGTCTTTAAAATTTCATTTGTCCAGAAAGAGCAAATGCTTAATAACTCCCATGTTCAAGCTCCAAAAAATCTCAAACTTCTCAGGCAACGTAATAGTCACGGCCTGAAAACATCTATATGATAAAATTCAGTTATACATATAGCGCCACCTAGTGGTGACAATAAATGTCATACTTTACGTTTTTAGCTACTGCGCTGAGCTCGTTGAAGGGATCCAGTTGAAAGTTGGTCAGAAAAGGCTTAAGATGTTGATCATGCCCAACACCGAATATTGTAACTTTTCGCCAAAGGGCGTGGCCGCTACGGTGCCGCAAAGTCTGAAGATTTTTCGTGACAATAAAAGCTGCATGAACTTGACCGAGATGATCCTATCTTCTCAAAATTTCACACATTTGATGAGAGTCCAGCCCTAAAGACATCTACGAACTTATATTTCATCTTACTGATAGCGCCACCTAGTGGCAATTTTTTTTCTTACGAATTTTCTTGTACATTTTTTCTCCAAACACGTTAACTGGACCAACCTCATATTTGCTCAGATGAGGGTTTCGGCCTTCATGATGTCACAACACGAAGTTTGTGAGTTTTCGCGAATCGCTGTGGGCGTGGCTAAGCACTGTTCGCCAAGAAAACAACACCAGTTTTGAGGGTCTAAACATGCGCAGAAACTCATGAAACTTGGCACACACATCTGGCCTGGTAAAATGAACAATATTTTATTGTTGATTGTGCTATTTTTACAAAAATGACTCAATAGCGCCCCCTAGAAGTTTTTAACGAAGCAGCCCCGATTGTACGTTTAAGCAAGATCTACGAAAATTTTTACGTGTATGAGGGAGCCAAAGACCTACAAAAAAGACTCTTGGACCCATATGCTAAAATGAACAGGAAGTGAGCTACGAATTTTTGAATGTCCCATTTTTTACGATTTTTGCACATTTTCAGAGGGCATACTTTTGCCCACTTCTCCTACACGTTTTATCCGACTGACTTATGACTTGACCTGGACCATGCCAAGACCTGAGCCAACAACAGACGGAAAAATCTTGACTTTTGGAAATACTATATGATGAGGGCGGGGCATCAAAATTTGTGTTTCGCACTGAAAAAGGATATGCTTAATAACTCCCCGATACATGCTCCAAAAAATCCCAAACTTGACATGTATGTTTATCGTCAAGGCCTGAAGGTATCTCTATGACAACATTCAGTTATATATGCAGCGCCACCTAGCCCTTGAGGCATGAAAAAAAAATACCCCACTTACGGTATTTTGTACAAAAAATGTAAACTCATTCTAAGTGTGATAACTAAGTCATTTAGGAATATTCTTTTACCTTCCACCACTCAAAATATTCACTGGCATCAGACCTAACCAAACATACATATTTTTGTTATTTAGTTTTATGTATTTTTGATAGCCTCTATGGACATTAAAAGCAATATCGTGAATGAAGGCTATGCTTAATAACTCCCAGGTACATGCTCCAAAAAATCCCATATTTGAAATGTATATTTAGAGTCAAGGCCTGAAGGTATCTCTATGACAAAATTCAGTTATAAATACAGCGCCACCTAGTCCTTGAGGCATAAAAAAAAATGCCTCACTTACGGTATTTTTGCAAAAATTGTAAACTCATTGTAAGTGTGATAACTAAGTCATTTATGAATATTCTTTTACTTTCCACCACTCAATATGTTCACTGGTATCAGACCGATCCAAACATACGTATTTTTTATTTAGTTTTATTTATTTTTTTTATCGCCTCTATGGACAATAAAAGCAACATTGTGCAATGAGTACGAGCGATGATGTGTGTATATATACTTTTACGAAAAATACCAATCAGAGCAACTCATTGCCTAAAAATAAAAAAAAGACGCTGATTTTTGCAGATCTTAACAATCACCAAAACCCATTGAGCTTGACACACTCATCACACCTGGCAAAAAAAAAAAAAAAGTCCACATGTTTATCATGCCATTTTCTAAGAAATTCTGCTTCCAATGTGCCAGTACCCCAATGTGCAAGTTCCCCAACGTGCAAGTACCCCAACGTGGCCCGGGCTGCGAGGGCCCTTTATAGCTGCTCGCAGCTCTAGTTAGGGCCCGAGCAGCGACCGCTGCGAGGTCCCTATTGTTTTTGTAAAAATTATTATTATTAGGGCCCGAGCAGCGACCGCTGCGAGGTCCCTATTGTTTTTGTAAAAATTCTTCTTCTTCTTCTTCTTCTTCTTCTTCTTCTTCTTCTTCTTCTTCTTCTTTATTCTCCGCAAACAATCGCGATTTTGGGTACCTAAATATTCACGAAAACTCACCGAACTTTGCACACTCCTCAGGTCCGGCGAAAAATTTGATATTATGAAGTCGTTATAACAATGCGACTCGATAGCGCCCCCTAGCGTAGAAAAATAAAAACCAAGCCCGGCACGTTTGAGCTAGAGCAACAAAAATTGGCAGGCACGTGTAGTACCCCGAGACGCACAAAAAAGTCTCTTGGGACCATGTAGCTAAAATGTACAGGAAGTGAGCTATGAATTTTTTTATGTCCAATTTTGGCCTATTTTGGCACATTCACTGTGGTCATGCTTTTTCCCCCTTTGCAAACATTTTTCATCCAATTGACTTCAAACTTGGCATTTATCATCTCAAGACCTGAGAGAACAACTGGGCAAAACATCTTGCCTTTTTGAAATACTATATGACGGGGGCGGGGCATCAAATATTGCCTTTAAAATTTCATTTGTCGAGAAAGAGCAAATGCTTAATAACTCCCATGTTCAAGCTCCAAAAAATCTCAAACTTCTCAGGCAACGTAATAGTCACGGCCTGAAAACATCTATATGATAAAATTCAGTTATACATATAGCGCCACCTAGTGGTTACAATAAATGTCATACTTTACGTTTTTAGCTACTGTGCTGAGCTTGTTGAAGGGATCCATTTGAAAATTGGTCAGAAAAGCCTTAAGATGTTGATCATGCCCCACACCGAATATTGTAACTTTTCGCCAAAGGGCATGGCCGCTATGGTGACGCAAAGTCTGAAGATTTTTTGTGAAAATAAAAGCTGCATTAACTTGACCGAGATGATCCTATCTTCTCAAAATTTCACACATTTGATGAGAGTCCAGCCCTAAAGACATCTACTGACTTATATTTCATCTAACTGATAGCGCCACCTAGTGGCAATTTTTTTTCTTACGAATTTTCTTCTACGTTTTTCTCCAAACACGTTAACTGGACCTACCTCATATTTGCTCAGATGAGGGTTTCGGCCTTCATGATGTCACAACACGAAGTTTGTGAGTTTTCGCGAATTGCTGTGGGTGTGGCTAAGCGCTGTTCGCCAAGAAAACAACGCCAGTTTTGAGGGTCTAAACATGCACAGAAACTCATGAAACTTGGCACACACATCTGGCCTGGTAAAATGAGCCATATTTTATTGTTGATTGTGCTATTTTTACAAAAATGACTCAATAGCGCCCCCGAGAAGTTTTTAACGAAGCAGCCCCGGTTGTACGTTTAAGCAAGAACGACGAATATTTTTAGGTGTATGAGGGAGCCCAAGACCTACAAAAAAGTCTCTTGGACCCATGTGCTAAAATGAACAGGAAGTGAGCTACGAATTTTTGAATGTCCAATTTTTGACGATTTTTGCACATTCACAGGGGGCAGACTTTTGCCCACTTCTCCTACACGTTTCATCTGACTGAGTTAAGACTTGACCTGGACCATGTCAAGACCTGAGCCAACGACAGGGGGAAAAATCTTGACTTTTCGAAATACTATATGATGAAGGCGGGGCATCAAAATTTGTGTTTCGCACTGAAAAAGGATATGCTTAATAACTCCCCGGTACATGCTCCAAAAAATCCCAAACTTGACATGTATGTTTATCGTCAAGGCCTGAAGCTATCTCTATGACAACATTCAGTTATATATGCAGCGTCACCTAGCCCTTGAGGCATAAAAAAAAAAAATACCCCACATACGGTATTTTGTACAAAAAATGTAAACTTATTCTAAGTGTGATAACTAAGTCATTTATGAATATTCTTTTAGTTTCCACCACTCAAAATGTTCACTGGCATCAGACTTATCCAAACATATATATATTTTTATTTATTTTTGATAGCCTCTGTGGACATTAAAAGCAATATGGTGAATGAAGGATATGCATAATAACTCCACGGTACATGCTCCAAAAAAAAAACCACACTTGACATGTATGCTTATAATCAAGGCCTGAAGGTATCTCTATGACAACATTCAGTTATAAATACAGCGCCACCTAGCCCTTGAGGCATAATATATAAAAAAAAAAAAAAACACATACGGTATTTTGTACAAAAAATGTAAACTCATTCTAAGTGTGATAACTAAGTCATTTATGAATATTCTTTTAGTTTCCACCACTCAAATTGTTAACTGGCTTCACACCGATCCAAACGTATGTACGTTTCCATTTTGTTTTATTCATTTTTGATTGCCCCTTTGGACAATAAAAGTAACATTGTGCAATGAGTACAACGAGCGATGATGTGTATATACACTTTTACAAAAAATACCAATCAGGGCAACTCATTGCCTAAAAATAAATAAGGACGCTGATTTTTGCAGGTCTTAACAATCACCAAAACCCGTTGAGCTTGACAGACACTGGCAAAAAAAATATTCTACATGTAAATGTTTATTATGCCATTTTCAAAGAAATTTTGCTTCCAATATGCCAGTACCCCAACATGCCAGTACCCTAACGTGCAAGTACCCCAACGTGCAAGGACCCCAACGTGGCCCGGGCTGCGAGGGCCCTTTATAGCTGCTCGCAGCTCTAGTTATTAGGGCCCGAGCAGCGACCGCTGCGAGGTCCCTATTGTTTTTGTAAAAATTATTATTATTATTATTATTATTATTATTATTATTAGGGCCCGAGCAGCGGCGGCGGCGGTGCCGCTGCGAGGCCCTATTGTTTTTGTAGGAATTCTTCTTCTTATTATTCTTATTATTATTATTCTTATTATTATTCTTCTCCGCAAACAATCGCATTTTTGAGACGCTAAACGTGAACGAAAACTCACCAAACTTTACACGCACATCAGGCCTGGCGAAAAATTTGATATTTTAAAGTCGCCATACATGATAACAGAAAAATGGCTCCATAGCGCCACCTACATAGGTTAAACGGATCCCTGTCCCGCTACGATTGTCCTATGGCGACGAAAATTGTGTGGCACCCGTAGCACATCCAGATGAACAAAAACCTCTTTGATGTGTGTACCCTAAAATAGACAGAAAGTGAGGTATGATCATCTGACTGTCCAATTTTGGCCCAGTTTTGCACATTTACAGGGGTCATACTTTTGCCCGCTTCTCCTACACGGTTAACCCGATTAACTTCAAACTTGGGATGGACCATCTCAACACCTGGGACAACATCATTGTAAAAAATCTAAAGTTTTTGATATACTATATGACGTCGGCGACGCATCAAATTTAGAGTTTAAAAATTCTTACTTCATGAAGCATTGCCGGTTGTACGTTTAATCTAGAGCTACGAAAATTTGTACACATATGTAACAGGCTATGACCTACAAAAAACTCTTTTTGAACCATATGCTAAACCTCACAGGAAGTCCGCCATTTTGATTTATTTTGGAACGTGTTGCCATTTTTTTGGCCATTTCATCGGGGTCTTATTTTAACGAACTCCTCCTACAGTGTTTATCCGATCATCTTCAAACTTGGTGTGATTCATCTTAAGATGTTGAAGATGAAAAGTTATTGAAAGCTTTGTATTTCGTCGCACGCTGTTGTCATGGCATGCACTGTTTGCAAAGGAAAAAAAATATCCTTAAAGAAGCATTGCCAGTTGTACGAAGCAGCTAGAGCTACGAAAATTTGTAGACATATGTAACAGCCCAAGATGTACAAAAAAGTCTCTTGGTGCCCTGTGCTAAACCCAACAGGAAGTCCCCCAGGGGCCGGGCATCACATTTTAAGCTAAAAAACTCCTCTTTAACAAAGCATACCCGGCTGTACGTTTCACCTAGAGTTACCAAAATTTGTAGAGGTATATAACAGCCCTCGAGGTACAAAAAACTCTTTTTGAACCATATGCTAAACCTAACAGGATGTCCGCCATTTTTATTTACTTTGGAATGTGTTGCCATTTTTTGGGCCATTTCATAGGGGTCATATTTTAACGAACTCCTCCTACAGAGTTTATCCGATCATCTTCAAACTTGGTGTGACTCATCTTAAGATGTTGAGGATGAAAAGTTATTGAAAGCTCTTTATTTCGTCGCACGCTGTTGTCGTGGCATGCACTTTTTGCAAAGGAAAAAAATCCCTCTTAATGAAGCATTCCCAGTTGTACGAAGTAGCTAGAGCTACAAAAAATTGTAGACATATGTAACAGCCCACAGTGTACAAAAAAGTCTCTTGGTGCCATGTGCTAAACCCAACAGGAAGTCCCCCAGGGGCCGGGCATCACATTTTGAGCTAGAAAACTCCTCTTTAACGAAGCATTCCCGGTTGTACGTTTCACCTAGCGCGATGATAATTTGCAGGCATACATAAGAGCCCACGATGTACAAAAAAGTCTCTTGGAACCATGTGATAAACCAAACAGGAAGTCTGCCATTTTGATTTACGATGGGATTTGTTGCCATTTTTTGTGGCCTTTTTCAGTTGTCATATTTTAACGAACTCCTCGTACAAAGTTCATCCGACCGTCTTCAAACTTGGTGTGTTTCATCTTAAGATGTTTAAGATGCAAAGTTATCAAAAGTTTTTTATTTTGTCGCACGCTGCTGCTATAGCGATGCAGTTTGCCAAGTGAAGTGCTGCTTTGTTTTTTTATCTATACATGTGTGAAAACTTATGAAACTTTGCAAACACATCAGACTTGTCATGAACATGAATTTTTAGAGATTTATTGTGCAATTTGCAATAAATAGCGCCCTCTAGACATTTTTATGAAGTATTTCCGATTGTATGATTCTGCTAGATTTGTGAAAATTAGGACAGACCCCTATCAGCCTAATACCTACAAAAAAGTATTATGTAGCCATTTGCCAAACCAAAGAGGAAGTCCGCTATTTTGATTTTATTTTGGGAATTATACATAATTTTTGGCCTTTTTCATTAAACTTTGCACAGACAAGGCATGGAAAAAACTAACATTTTAAATGGTCCTTGTTCCATGTAACAGTACCCCAACGTGCCAGTACCCTGACGTGCAAGTAACCCAACGTTGTGCTCAATAGCGCCCTCTATGCATTTTTATGGAGCATTTCCAATTGTATGATTCAAGCGATACACAACTAAAGATGACTTGACCTAGATTTGTGAAAACTGGGAGGCATACCTATTAGCTTAAGACCTACAAAAAGTATTCTGTAGCCGTATGCTAAACCTAAAAGGAAGTCCGCCATTTTGAATTTATTTTGGGAATTGCACACCATATTTTGCGTTTTGATTAAACTTTGCACATACAAGGCTTGTCAAAAACATTTTAGATGGTCCTTGTCCTATTTGACAGTACCCCAACGTGCCAGTACCCCGACGTGCAAGTACCCCAACGTGGTCCGGGTTGCGAGGGCCCTTTATAGCTGCTCGCAGCTCTAGTTATTATTATTATTATTATTATTATTATTATTATTCTTCTTTATTCTCCGCAAACAATCGCGATTTTGGTTAGCTAAATATTCAAGAAAACTCACCGAACTTTGCACACTCCTCAGGTCCGGCGAAAAATTTGATATTATGAAGTCGTTATAACAACGCGACTCTATAGCGCCCCCTAGCATAGAAAAATATAAACCAAGCCCGGCACGTTTGAGCTAGAGCAACGTAAATTGGCAGGGACGTGTAGCACCCCGAGACGCACAAAAAAGTCTATTGGGACCATGTAGCTAAAATGTACAGGAAGTGAGCTATGAATTTTTTAATGTCCAATTTTGGCCTATTTTGGCACATTCACTGTGGTCATGCTTTTTCCCCCTCTGCAAACATTTTTCATCCCATTGACTTCAAACTTGGTATTTATCATCTCAAGACCTAAGAGAACAGCTGGGCAAAAAGTCTTGCCTTTTCGAAATACTATATGACGGGGGCGGGGCATCAAATATTGCCTTTAAAATTTCATTTGTCCAGAAAGAGCAAATGCTGAATAACTCCCATGTACAAGCTCCAAAAAATCTCAAACTTCTCAGGCAACGTAATAGTCACGGCCTGAAAACATCTATATGACAAAATTCAGTTATACATATAGCGCCACCTAGTGGTTACAATAAATGTCATACTTTACGTTTTTAGCTACTGTGCTGAGCTCGTTGAAGGGATCCAGTTGAAAATTGATCAGAAAAGCCTTAAGATGTTGATGATGCCCCACACCGAATATTGTAACTTTTCGCCAAAGGGCGTGGCCGCTACGGTGACGCAAAGTCTGAAGATTTTTCGTGACAATAAAAGCTGCATTAACTTGACCGAGATGATCCTATCTTCTCAAAATCTCACACATTTGATGAGAGTCCAGCTCTAAAGACATCTACTAACTTACATTTCATCTAACTGATAGCGCCACCTAGTGGCAATTTTTTTTCTTACGAATTTTCTTCTACGTTTTTCTCCAAACACGTTAACTGGACCTCCCTCATATTTGCTCAGATGAGGGTTTCGGCCTTCATGATGTCACAACACGAAGTTTGTGAGTTTTCGCGAATTGCTGTGGGCGTGGCTAAGCGCTGTTCGCCAAGAAAACAACGCCAGTTTTGAGGGTCTAAACATGCACAGAAACTCCTGAAACTTGGCACACACATCTGGCCTGGTAAAATGAGCAATATTTTATTGTTGATTGTGCTATTTTTACAAAAATGACTCAATAGCGCCCCCTCGAAATTTTTAACGAAGCAGCCCCGGTTGTACGTTTAAGCAAGAACGACGAATATTTTCAGGTGTATGAGGGAGCCCAAGACCTACAAAAAAGTATCTTGTACCCATGTGCTAAAATGAACAGGAAGTGAGCTACGAATTTTTGAATGTCCCATTTTTTACGATTTTTGCACATTCACAGGGGGCAGACTTTTGCCCACCTCTCCTACACGTTTCATCCGACTGAGTTAAGACTTGGCATCTTCAACATCTTAAGATGAATCACACCAAGTTTGAAGATGATCGGATAAACACTGTAGGAGGAGTTCGTTAAAATAAGACCCCAATGAAATGGCCAAAAAAATGGCAACACGTTCCAAAATAAATCAAAATGGCGGACTTCCTGTGAGGTTTAGCATATGGTTCAAAAAGAGTTTTTTGTAGGTCATAGTCTGTTACATATGTGTACCAATTTTCGTAGCTCTAGATTAAACGTACAACCGGCAATGCTTCGTGAAGTAAGAATTTTTAAACTCTAAATTTGATGCGTCGCCGCCGTCATATAGTATATCAAAAACTTTTGATTTTTTACAATGATGTTGTCCCAGGTGTTGAGATGGTCCATCCCAAGTTTGAAGTCAATCAGGTTAACCGTGTAGGAGAAGCGGGCAAAAGTATGACCCCTGTAAATGTGCAAAACTGGGCCAAAATTGGACATTCAGATGATCATACCTCACTTTCTGTCTATTTTAGGGTACACACATCAAAGAGGTTTTTGTTCATCTGGATGTGCTACGGGTGCCACACAATTTTCGTCGCCATAGGACAATCGTAGCGGGACAGGGATCCGTTTAACCCAAGTAGGTGGCGCTATGGAGCCATTTTTCTGTTATCATGTATGGCGACTTTAAAATATCAAATTTTTCGCCAGGCCTGATGTGCGTGTAAAGTTTGGTGAGTTTTCGTTCACGTTTAGCGTCTCAAAAATGCGATTGTTTGCGGAGAATAATAATAATAATAATAATAATAATAATAATAATAATAAGAATTCCTACAAAAACAATAGGGCCTCGCAGCGGCACCGCCGCCGCCGCTGCTCGGGCCCTAATAATAATAAGAATTCCTTCAGGAACAATAGGGACCTCGCAGCGGTCGCTGCTCGGGCCCTAATAATAATAAGAATTCCTTCAGGAACAATAGGGACCTCGCAGCGGTCGCTGCTCGGGCCCTAATAATAAGAATTCCTTCAGGAACAATAGGGACCTCGCAGCGGTCGCTGCTCGGGCCCTAATAATTCTTACAAAAACAAGAGGGACCTCGCAGCGGTCGCTGCTCGGGCCCTAACTAGAGCTGCGAGCAGCTATAAAGGGCCCTCGCAACCCGGGCCACGTTGGGGTATTTGCACGTCGGGGTACTGGCATGTTGGGGTACTGTCAAATAGGAAACCATCTAAATTTTAAACGTTTTTGCCATGTTTTGTGTTTGTAAAGTTTCATGGAAAGGCCAAAAATGATGCACAATTAACAAAATAAAATCAAAATGGATTGGCACATGGCTATATAGAATACTTTTTGAATATATTAGGCATGCCTGCCAATATTCACACATCTAGCTGAATCATATAATCGGAAAGACTTCATAAAAATGTCTAGAGGGCGCTATTGAAGCATTTAATAAGAAATCTCTAAAATATTCATGCTTATGACAAGCCTGATGTGTGTGTAAAGTTTCATGAGTTTTTGCACGTTTAGACCAAAAAAAAAAAAGCAGCATTTTACTTGGCAAACAATGCATCGCCATGAAACGGCGTGCGACAAAATAAATAACTTTCGATAACTTTGTATCTTAAACATCTTAAGATGAAGCACACCAAGTTTGAAGACAGTCGGATAAATTTTGTAGGAGGAGTTCGTTAAAATATGACCCCTAAAAAAGGCCACAAAAAATGGCTACAAATCCCAACGTAAATCAAAATGGCGGACTTCCTGTTTGGTTTAGCAGATGGTTCCAAGAGACTTTTTTGTACATCGTGGGCTCTTATGTATGCCTCTAAATTATCATAGCGCTAGGTGAAACGTACAACCGGGAATGCTTCGTTAAAGAGGAGTTTTTTACCTCAAAATGTGATGACAGACCCCTACGGGACTTCCTGTTGGGTTTAGCACATGGCACCAAGAGACTTTTTTGTACATCGTGGGCTGTTAAATTTGTCTCCAAATTTTCGTAGCTCTAGCTGCTTCGTACAACTGGGAATGCTTCATTAAGAGGGAATTTTTTCCTTTGCAAACTGTGCATGCCACGGCAACAGCGTGCGACGAAATAAAAAGCTTTCAATAACTTTTCATCTTCAACATTTTAAGATGAATCACACCAAGTTTGGAGATGATCGGATAAACTCTGTAGGAGGAGTTCGTTAAAATAAGACCCCTATGAAATGGCCCAAAAAATGGCAACACGTTCCAAAGTAAATCAAAATGGCGGACTTCCTGTTCGGTTTAGCATATGGTTCAAAAAGAGTTTTTTGTCCCTTGAGGGCTGTTACATATGTCTTCAAATGTTGGTAACTCTAGGTGAAATGGACAGCCGGGAATGCTTCATTAAATAAGAATTTTGAAACACAAAATTTGATGCCTCGCCTCTGGCGGACTTCCTGTTAGGTTTAGCATATGGCACCAACAGGCTTTTTTGTAGATCATAGTCTGTTACATATGTGTACCAATTTTCGTGGCTCTCAATTAAACGTACCACCGGCAATGCTTTGTTAAGTAAGAATTTTGAAACTGTAAATGTGATGCCCCGCCACCGTCATATAGTATGTCAAAAACTTTAGATTTTTTACCATGATGTTGTCCCAGGTGTTGAGATGGTACAGCCCAAGTTTGAAGTCAATCGGGTTAACCGTGTAGGAGAAGCGGGCAAAAGTATGACCCCTGTAAATGTGCAAAAATGGGCCAAAATTGGACATTCAAATACTCATACCTCACTTCCTGTCTATTTTAGGGTACACATATCAAAGAGGTTTTTGTTCATCTGGATGTGCTACAGGTGCCACACAATTTTCGTAGCCATAGGACAATCGTAGCGGGACAGGGATCCGTTAAACCTATGTAGGTGGCGCTACAGAGCCATTTTTCTGTTATCATGTATGGCGACTTTAAAATATCAAATTTTTCGCCAGGCCCGATCTGCGTGTAAAGTTTGGTGAGTTTTCGTTCATGTTTAGTGCCTCAAAAATGTGGTTGTTTGCGGAAAAGAATAATAACAAAGAACTAGAGCTGCGAGCAGCTATAAAGGGCCCTCGCAACCCGGGCCACGTTGGGGTACTTGCACGTCGGGGTACTGGCACGTTGGGGTACTGTCAAATCGGACAAGGACCATCTAAAATGTTTTTGACAAGCTTTGTGAGTGCAAAAGGCCAAAGATGGTGTGCAATTCCCAAAATAAATTCAAAATGGCGGACTTCCTTTTAGGTTTAGCATACGGCTACAGAATACTTTTTGTAGGTCTTAAGCTAATAGGTATGCCTCCCAGTTTTCACAAATCTAGGTCAAGTCATCTTTAGTTGTGTATCGCTTGAATCATACAATTGGAAATGCTCCATAAAAATGCATAAAGGGCGCTATTGAGCACAACGTTGGGTTACTTGCACGTCAGGGTACTGGCACGTTGGGGTACTGTTACATGGAACAAGGACCATTTAAAATGTTAGTTTTTTCCATGCCTTGTCTGTCCAAAGTTTAATGAAAGAGGCCAAAAATGATGTATAATTCCCAAAATAAAATCAAAATAGCGGACTTCCTCTTTGGTTTGGCAAATGTCTACATAATACTTTTTTGTAGGTATTAGGCTTATAGGGGTCTGTCCTAATTTTCACAAATCTAGCATAATCATACAATCGGAAAGGCTTCATAAAAATGTCTAGAGGGCGCTATTTATTGCAAATTGCACAATAAATCTCTGAAAATTCATGTTCATGACGAGTCTGATGTGTTTGCAAAGTTTCATGAGTTTTCATGTGTATATAAAAAAAAAAAGCAGCACTTGACAAACAATGCATTGCTATGGCAACAGCGTGTTACAAAATAAAAAACTTTCGATTACTTTGCATCTTAAACATCTTAAGATGAAACACACCAAGTTTGAAGACAGTCGGATAAATTTTGTAGGAGGGGTTCGTTAAAATATGACCCCTGAAAAAGGCCACAAAAAATGGCAACAAATCCCATCATAAATCAAAATGGCAGACTTCCTGTTTGGTTTAGCACATGGTTCCAAGAGACTTTTTTGTACATCGTGGGCTCTTATGTATGCCTGCAAATTATCATAGCGCTAGGTGAAACGTACAACCGGGAATGCTTCGTTAAAGAGGAGTTTTTTAGCTCAAAATGTGATGCCCGGCCCCTGGGGGACTTCCTGTTAGGTTAAGCACATGGCACCAAGAGACTTTTTTGTACATCCTGGACTGTTACATATGTCTACAATTTTTCGTCGCTCTAGCTGTTTCGTACAACTGGGAATGTTTCATTAATAAGATTTTTTTTCCTTTGCAAAAAGTGCATGCCACGACAACAGCGTGTGACGAAATAAAAAACTTTCAATCACTTTTCATTTTCAACATCTTAAGATGAATCACACCAAGTTTGAAGATGATCGGATAAACTCTGTAGGAGGAGTTTGTTAAAATATGACCCCTATGAAATGGCCCAAAAAAATGGCAACACATTCCAAAGTAAATCAAAATGGCGGACGTCCTGTTAGGTTTAGCCTATGGTTCAAAAAGAGTTTTTTGTACCTCGAGGGCTGTTATATACCTCTACAAATTTTGGTAACTCTATGTGAAACGTCCTCCTACAGTGTTTATCCGATCATCTTCAAACTTGGTGTGATTCATCTTAAGATGTTGAAGATGAAAAGTTATTGAAAGCTTTGTATTTCGTCGCACGCTGTTGTCATGGCATGCACTGTTTGCAAAGGAAAAAAAATATCCTTAAAGAAGCATTGCCAGTTGTACGAAGCAGCTAGAGCTACGAAAATTTGTAGACATATGTAACAGCCCAAGATGTACAAAAAAGTCTCTTGGTGCCCTGTGCTAAACCCAACAGGAAGTCCCCCAGGGGCCGGGCATCACATTTTAAGCTAAAAAACTCCTCTTTAACAAAGCATACCCGGCTGTACGTTTCACCTAGAGTTACCAAAATTTGTAGAGGTATATAACAGCCCTCGAGGTACAAAAAACTCTTTTTGAACCATATGCTAAACCTAATAGGATGTCCGCCATTTTTATTTACTTTGGAATGTGTTGCCATTTTTTGGGCCATTTCATAGGGGTCATATTTTAACGAACTCCTCCTACAGAGTTTATCCGATCATCTTCAAACTTGGTGTGACTCATCTTAAGATGTTGAGGATGAAAAGTTATTGAAAGCTCTTTATTTCGTCGCACGCTGTTGTCGTGGCATGCACTTTTTGCAAAGGAAAAAAATCCCTCTTAATGAAGCATTCCCAGTTGTACGAAGTAGCTAGAGCTACAAAAAATTGTAGACATATGTAACAGCCCACAGTGTACAAAAAAGTCTCTTGGTGCCATGTGCTAAACCCAACAGGAAGTCCCCCAGGGGCCGGGCATCACATTTTGAGCTAGAAAACTCCTCTTTAACGAAGCATTCCCGGTTGTACGTTTCACCTAGCGCGATGATAATTTGCAGGCATACATAAGAGCCCACGATGTACAAAAAAGTCTCTTGGAACCATGTGATAAACCAAACAGGAAGTCTGCCATTTTGATTTACGATGGGATTTGTTGCCATTTTTTGTGGCCTTTTTCAGTTGTCATATTTTAACGAACTCCTCGTACAAAGTTCATCCGACCGTCTTCAAACTTGGTGTGTTTCATCTTAAGATGTTTAAGATGCAAAGTTATCAAAAGTTTTTTATTTTGTCGCACGCTGCTGCTATAGCGATGCAGTTTGCCAAGTGAAGTGCTGCTTTGTTTTTTTATCTATACATGTGTGAAAACTTATGAAACTTTGCAAACACATCAGACTTGTCATGAACATGAATTTTTAGAGATTTATTGTGCAATTTGCAATAAATAGCGCCCTCTAGACATTTTTATGAAGTATTTCCGATTGTATGATTCTGCTAGATTTGTGAAAATTAGGACAGACCCCTATCAGCCTAATACCTACAAAAAAGTATTATGTAGCCATTTGCCAAACCAAAGAGGAAGTCCGCTATTTTGATTTTATTTTGGGAATTATACATAATTTTTGGCCTTTTTCATTAAACTTTGCACAGACAAGGCATGGAAAAAACTAACATTTTAAATGGTCCTTGTTCCATGTAACAGTACCCCAACGTGCCAGTACCCTGACGTGCAAGTAACCCAACGTTGTGCTCAATAGCGCCCTCTATGCATTTTTATGGAGCATTTCCAATTGTATGATTCAAGCGATACACAACTAAAGATGACTTGACCTAGATTTGTGAAAACTGGGAGGCATACCTATTAGCTTAAGACCTACAAAAAGTATTCTGTAGCCGTATGCTAAACCTAAAAGGAAGTCCGCCATTTTGAATTTATTTTGGGAATTGCACACCATATTTTGCGTTTTGATTAAACTTTGCACATACAAGGCTTGTCAAAAACATTTTAGATGGTCCTTGTCCTATTTGACAGTACCCCAACGTGCCAGTACCCCGACGTGCAAGTACCCCAACGTGGTCCGGGTTGCGAGGGCCCTTTATAGCTGCTCGCAGCTCTAGTTATTATTATTATTATTATTATTATTATTATTATTATTCTTTATTCTCCGCAAACAATCGCGATTTTGGTTAGCTAAATATTCAAGAAAACTCACCGAACTTTGCACACTCCTCAGGTCCGGCGAAAAATTTGATATTATGAAGTCGTTATAACAACGCGACTCTATAGCGCCCCCTAGCATAGAAAAATATAAACCAAGCCCGGCACGTTTGAGCTAGAGCAACGTAAATTGGCAGGGACGTGTAGCACCCCGAGACGCACAAAAAAGTCTATTGGGACCATGTAGCTAAAATGTACAGGAAGTGAGCTATGAATTTTTTAATGTCCAATTTTGGCCTATTTTGGCACATTCACTGTGGTCATGCTTTTTCCCCCTCTGCAAACATTTTTCATCCCATTGACTTCAAACTTGGTATTTATCATCTCAAGACCTAAGAGAACAGCTGGGCAAAAAGTCTTGCCTTTTCGAAATACTATATGACGGGGGCGGGGCATCAAATATTGCCTTTAAAATTTCATTTGTCCAGAAAGAGCAAATGCTGAATAACTCCCATGTACAAGCTCCAAAAAATCTCAAACTTCTCAGGCAACGTAATAGTCACGGCCTGAAAACATCTATATGACAAAATTCAGTTAT
Source organism: Festucalex cinctus (assembly GCF_051991245.1). Classification (NCBI taxonomy): domain Eukaryota; kingdom Metazoa; phylum Chordata; class Actinopteri; order Syngnathiformes; family Syngnathidae; genus Festucalex; species Festucalex cinctus. The sequence goes on from NC_135417.1 coordinate 29,087,070, forward strand.
ACATATAGCGCCACCTAGTGGTTACAATAAATGTCATACTTTACGTTTTTAGCTACTGTGCTGAGCTCGTTGAAGGGATCCAGTTGAAAATTGATCAGAAAAGCCTTAAGATGTTGATGATGCCCCACACCGAATATTGTAACTTTTCGCCAAAGGGCGTGGCCGCTACGGTGACGCAAAGTCTGAAGATTTTTCGTGACAATAAAAGCTGCATTAACTTGACCGAGATGATCCTATCTTCTCAAAATCTCACACATTTGATGAGAGTCCAGCTCTAAAGACATCTACTAACTTACATTTCATCTAACTGATAGCGCCACCTAGTGGCAATTTTTTTTCTTACGAATTTTCTTCTACGTTTTTCTCCAAACACGTTAACTGGACCTCCCTCATATTTGCTCAGATGAGGGTTTCGGCCTTCATGATGTCACAACACGAAGTTTGTGAGTTTTCGCGAATTGCTGTGGGCGTGGCTAAGCGCTGTTCGCCAAGAAAACAACGCCAGTTTTGAGGGTCTAAACATGCACAGAAACTCCTGAAACTTGGCACACACATCTGGCCTGGTAAAATGAGCAATATTTTATTGTTGATTGTGCTATTTTTACAAAAATGACTCAATAGCGCCCCCTCGAAATTTTTAACGAAGCAGCCCCGGTTGTACGTTTAAGCAAGAACGACGAATATTTTCAGGTGTATGAGGGAGCCCAAGACCTACAAAAAAGTATCTTGTACCCATGTGCTAAAATGAACAGGAAGTGAGCTACGAATTTTTGAATGTCCCATTTTTTACGATTTTTGCACATTCACAGGGGGCAGACTTTTGCCCACCTCTCCTACACGTTTCATCCGACTGAGTTAAGACTTGGCATCTTCAACATCTTAAGATGAATCACACCAAGTTTGAAGATGATCGGATAAACACTGTAGGAGGAGTTCGTTAAAATAAGACCCCAATGAAATGGCCAAAAAAATGGCAACACGTTCCAAAATAAATCAAAATGGCGGACTTCCTGTGAGGTTTAGCATATGGTTCAAAAAGAGTTTTTTGTAGGTCATAGTCTGTTACATATGTGTACCAATTTTCGTAGCTCTAGATTAAACGTACAACCGGCAATGCTTCGTGAAGTAAGAATTTTTAAACTCTAAATTTGATGCGTCGCCGCCGTCATATAGTATATCAAAAACTTTTGATTTTTTACAATGATGTTGTCCCAGGTGTTGAGATGGTCCATCCCAAGTTTGAAGTCAATCAGGTTAACCGTGTAGGAGAAGCGGGCAAAAGTATGACCCCTGTAAATGTGCAAAACTGGGCCAAAATTGGACATTCAGATGATCATACCTCACTTTCTGTCTATTTTAGGGTACACACATCAAAGAGGTTTTTGTTCATCTGGATGTGCTACGGGTGCCACACAATTTTCGTCGCCATAGGACAATCGTAGCGGGACAGGGATCCGTTTAACCCAAGTAGGTGGCGCTATGGAGCCATTTTTCTGTTATCATGTATGGCGACTTTAAAATATCAAATTTTTCGCCAGGCCTGATGTGCGTGTAAAGTTTGGTGAGTTTTCGTTCACGTTTAGCGTCTCAAAAATGCGATTGTTTGCGGAGAATAATAATAATAATAATAATAATAATAATAATAATAATAAGAATTCCTACAAAAACAATAGGGCCTCGCAGCGGCACCGCCGCCGCCGCTGCTCGGGCCCTAATAATAATAAGAATTCCTTCAGGAACAATAGGGACCTCGCAGCGGTCGCTGCTCGGGCCCTAATAATAATAAGAATTCCTTCAGGAACAATAGGGACCTCGCAGCGGTCGCTGCTCGGGCCCTAATAATAAGAATTCCTTCAGGAACAATAGGGACCTCGCAGCGGTCGCTGCTCGGGCCCTAATAATTCTTACAAAAACAAGAGGGACCTCGCAGCGGTCGCTGCTCGGGCCCTAACTAGAGCTGCGAGCAGCTATAAAGGGCCCTCGCAACCCGGGCCACGTTGGGGTATTTGCACGTCGGGGTACTGGCATGTTGGGGTACTGTCAAATAGGAAACCATCTAAATTTTAAACGTTTTTGCCATGTTTTGTGTTTGTAAAGTTTCATGGAAAGGCCAAAAATGATGCACAATTAACAAAATAAAATCAAAATGGATTGGCACATGGCTATATAGAATACTTTTTGAATATATTAGGCATGCCTGCCAATATTCACACATCTAGCTGAATCATATAATCGGAAAGACTTCATAAAAATGTCTAGAGGGCGCTATTGAAGCATTTAATAAGAAATCTCTAAAATATTCATGCTTATGACAAGCCTGATGTGTGTGTAAAGTTTCATGAGTTTTTGCACGTTTAGACCAAAAAAAAAAAAGCAGCATTTTACTTGGCAAACAATGCATCGCCATGAAACGGCGTGCGACAAAATAAATAACTTTCGATAACTTTGTATCTTAAACATCTTAAGATGAAGCACACCAAGTTTGAAGACAGTCGGATAAATTTTGTAGGAGGAGTTCGTTAAAATATGACCCCTAAAAAAGGCCACAAAAAATGGCTACAAATCCCAACGTAAATCAAAATGGCGGACTTCCTGTTTGGTTTAGCAGATGGTTCCAAGAGACTTTTTTGTACATCGTGGGCTCTTATGTATGCCTCTAAATTATCATAGCGCTAGGTGAAACGTACAACCGGGAATGCTTCGTTAAAGAGGAGTTTTTTACCTCAAAATGTGATGACAGACCCCTACGGGACTTCCTGTTGGGTTTAGCACATGGCACCAAGAGACTTTTTTGTACATCGTGGGCTGTTAAATTTGTCTCCAAATTTTCGTAGCTCTAGCTGCTTCGTACAACTGGGAATGCTTCATTAAGAGGGAATTTTTTCCTTTGCAAACTGTGCATGCCACGGCAACAGCGTGCGACGAAATAAAAAGCTTTCAATAACTTTTCATCTTCAACATTTTAAGATGAATCACACCAAGTTTGGAGATGATCGGATAAACTCTGTAGGAGGAGTTCGTTAAAATAAGACCCCTATGAAATGGCCCAAAAAATGGCAACACGTTCCAAAGTAAATCAAAATGGCGGACTTCCTGTTCGGTTTAGCATATGGTTCAAAAAGAGTTTTTTGTCCCTTGAGGGCTGTTACATATGTCTTCAAATGTTGGTAACTCTAGGTGAAATGGACAGCCGGGAATGCTTCATTAAATAAGAATTTTGAAACACAAAATTTGATGCCTCGCCTCTGGCGGACTTCCTGTTAGGTTTAGCATATGGCACCAACAGGCTTTTTTGTAGATCATAGTCTGTTACATATGTGTACCAATTTTCGTGGCTCTCAATTAAACGTACCACCGGCAATGCTTTGTTAAGTAAGAATTTTGAAACTGTAAATGTGATGCCCCGCCACCGTCATATAGTATGTCAAAAACTTTAGATTTTTTACCATGATGTTGTCCCAGGTGTTGAGATGGTACAGCCCAAGTTTGAAGTCAATCGGGTTAACCGTGTAGGAGAAGCGGGCAAAAGTATGACCCCTGTAAATGTGCAAAAATGGGCCAAAATTGGACATTCAAATACTCATACCTCACTTCCTGTCTATTTTAGGGTACACATATCAAAGAGGTTTTTGTTCATCTGGATGTGCTACAGGTGCCACACAATTTTCGTAGCCATAGGACAATCGTAGCGGGACAGGGATCCGTTAAACCTATGTAGGTGGCGCTACAGAGCCATTTTTCTGTTATCATGTATGGCGACTTTAAAATATCAAATTTTTCGCCAGGCCCGATCTGCGTGTAAAGTTTGGTGAGTTTTCGTTCATGTTTAGTGCCTCAAAAATGTGGTTGTTTGCGGAAAAGAATAATAACAAAGAACTAGAGCTGCGAGCAGCTATAAAGGGCCCTCGCAACCCGGGCCACGTTGGGGTACTTGCACGTCGGGGTACTGGCACGTTGGGGTACTGTCAAATCGGACAAGGACCATCTAAAATGTTTTTGACAAGCTTTGTGAGTGCAAAAGGCCAAAGATGGTGTGCAATTCCCAAAATAAATTCAAAATGGCGGACTTCCTTTTAGGTTTAGCATACGGCTACAGAATACTTTTTGTAGGTCTTAAGCTAATAGGTATGCCTCCCAGTTTTCACAAATCTAGGTCAAGTCATCTTTAGTTGTGTATCGCTTGAATCATACAATTGGAAATGCTCCATAAAAATGCATAAAGGGCGCTATTGAGCACAACGTTGGGTTACTTGCACGTCAGGGTACTGGCACGTTGGGGTACTGTTACATGGAACAAGGACCATTTAAAATGTTAGTTTTTTCCATGCCTTGTCTGTCCAAAGTTTAATGAAAGAGGCCAAAAATGATGTATAATTCCCAAAATAAAATCAAAATAGCGGACTTCCTCTTTGGTTTGGCAAATGTCTACATAATACTTTTTTGTAGGTATTAGGCTTATAGGGGTCTGTCCTAATTTTCACAAATCTAGCAGAATCATACAATCGGAAATACTTCATAAAAATGTCTAGAGGGCGCTATTTATTGCAAATTGCACAATAAATCTCTAAAAATTCATGTTCATGACAAGTCTGATGTGTTTGCAAAGTTTCATGAGTTTTCACACATGTATAGATAAAAAAACAAAGCAGCACTTTACTTGGCAAACAATGCATCGCTATAGCAGCAGCGTGCGACAAAATAAAAAACTTTCGATAACTTTGCATCTTAAACATCTTAAGATGAAACACACCAAGTTTGAAGACGGTCGGATGAACTTTGTACGAGGAGTTCGTTAAAATATGACCCCTGAAAAAGGCCACAAAAAATGGCAACAAATCCCATCGTAAATCAAAATGGCAGACTTCCTGTTTTGTTTAGCACATGGTTCCAAGAGACTTTTTTGTACATCGTGGGCTCTTATGTATGCCTGCAAATTATCATCGCGCTAGGTGAAACGTACAACCGGGAATGCTTCGTTAAAGAGGAGTTTTCTAGCTCAAAATGTGATGCCCGGCCCCTGGGGGACTTCCTGTTGGGTTTAGCACATGGCACCAAGAGACTTTTTTGTACATTGTGGGCTGTTACATATGTCTACAAATTTTTGTAGCTCTAGCTACTTCGTACAACTGGGAATGCTTCATTAAGAAGGATTTTTTTCCTTTGCAAAAAGTGCATGCCACGACAACAGCGTGCGACGAAATAAAGAGCTTTCAATAACTTTTCATCCTCAACATCTTAAGATGAGTCACACCAAGTTTGAAGATGATCGGATAAACTCTGTAGGAGGAGTTCGTTAAAATATGACCCCTATGAAATGGCCCAAAAAATGGCAACACATTCCAAAGTAAATCAAAATGGCGGACGTCCTGTTAGGTTTAGCACATGGTTCAAAAAGAGTTTTTTGTACCTCGAGGGCTGTTATATACCTCTACAAATTTTGGTAACTCTAGGTGAAACATACAGCCGGGTATGCTTTGTTAAAGAGGAGTTTTTTAGCTCAAAATGTGATGCCCGGCCCCTGGGGGACTTCCTGTTGGGTTTAGCACAGGGCACCAAGAGACTTTTTTGTACATCTTGGGCTGTTACATATGTCAACAAATTTTCGTAGCTCTCGCTGCTTCGTACAAATGGGAATGCTTCTTTAAGGATATTTTTTTTCCTTTGCAAACAGTGCATGCCATGACAACAGCGTGCGACGAAATACAAAGCTTTCAATAACTTTTCATCTTCAACATCTTAAGATGAATCACACCAAGTTTGAAGATGATCGGATAAACACTGTAGGAGGAGTTCGTTAAAATAAGACCCCAATGAAATGGCCAAAAAAATGGCAACACGTTCCAAAATAAATCAAAATGGTGGACTTCCTGTGAGGTTTAGCATATGGTTCAAAAAGAGTTTTTTGTAGGTCATAGCCTGTTACATATGTGTACCAATTTTCATAGCTCCAGATTAAACGTACAACCGGCAATGCTTCGTGAAGTAAGAATTTTTAAACTCTAAATTTGATGCGTCGCCGCCATCATATAGTATATCAAAAACTTTAGATTTTTTACAATGATGTTGTCCCAGGTGTTGAGATGGTCCATCCCAAGTTTGAAGTCAATCGGGTTAACCGTGTAGGAGAAGCGGGCAAAAGTATGACCCCTGTAAATGTGCAAAACTGGGCCAAAATTGGACATTCAGATGATCATACCTCACTTTCTGTCTATTTTAGGGTACACACATCAAAGAGGTTTTTGTTCATCTGGATGTGCTACGGGTGCCACACAATTTTCGTCGCCATAGGACAATCGTAGCGGGACAGGGATCCGTTTAACCTATGTAGGTGGCGCTATGGAGCCATTTTTCTGTTATCATGTATGGCGACTTTAAAATATCAAATTTTTCGCCAGGCCTGATGTGCGTGTAAAGTTTGGTGAGTTTTCGTTCACGTTTAGCGTCTCAAAAATGCGATTGTTTGCGGAGAATAATAATAATAATAATAACTAGAGCTGCGAGCAGCTATAAAGGGCCCTCGCAACCTGGGCCACGTTGGGGTACTTGCACGTCGGGGTACTGGCACGTTGGGGTACTGTCAAATCGGACAAGGACCATCTAAAATGTTTTTGACAAGCTTTGTGAGTGCAAAAGGCCAAAGATGGTGTGCAATTCCCAAAATAAATTCAAAATTGCGGACTTCCTTTTAGGTTTAGCATACGGCTACAGAATACTTTTTGTAGGTCTTAAGCTAATAGGTATGCCTCCCAGTTTTCACAAATCTAGGTCAAGTCATCTTTAGTTGTGTATCGCTTGAATCATACAATTGGAAATGCTCCATAAAAATGCATGGAGGGCGCTATTGAGCACAACGTTGGGTTACTTGCACGTCAAGGTACTGGCACGTTGGGGTACTGTTACATGGAACAAGGACCATTTAAAATGTTAGTTTTTTTCCATGCCTTGTCTGTGCAAAGTTTAATGAAAGAGGCCAAAAATGATGTATAATTCCCAAAATAAAATCAAAATAGCGGACTTCCTCTTTGGTTTGGCAAATGGCTACATCATACTTTTTTGTAGGTATTAGGCTGATAGGGGTCTGTCCTAATTTTCACAAATCGAGCAGAATCATACAATCGGAAATACTTCATAAAAATGTCTAGAGGGCGCTATTTATTGCAAATTGCACAATAAATCTCTAAAAATTCATGTTCATGACAAGTCTGATGTGTTTGCAAAGTTTCATGAGTTTTCACACATGTATAGATAAAAAAACAAAGCAGCACTTTACTTGGCAAACAATGCATCGCTATAGCAGCAGCGTGCGACAAAATAAAAAACTTTCGATAACTTTGCATCTTAAACATCTTAAGATGAAACACACCAAGTTTGAAGACGGTCGGATGAACTTTGTACGAGGAGTTCGTTAAAATATGACCCCTGAAAAAGGCCACAAAAAATGGCAACAAATCCCATCGTAAATCAAAATGGCAGACTTCCTGTTTGGTTTAGCACATGGTTCCAAGAGACTTTTTTGTACATCGTGGGCTCTTATGTATGCCTGCAAATTATCATCGCGCTAGGTGAAACGTACAACCGGGAATGCTTCGTTAAAGAGGAGTTTTCTAGCTCAAAATGTGATGCCCGGCCCCTGGGGGACTTCCTGTTGGGTTTAGCACATGGCACCAAGAGACTTTTTTGTACATTGTGGGCTGTTACAAATGTCTACAAATTTTTGTAGCTCTAGCTACTTCGTACAACTGGGAATGCTTCATTAAGAAGGATTTTTTTCCTTTGCAAAAAGTGCATGCCACGACAACAGCGTGCGAAGAAATAAAGAGCTTTCAATAAGTTTTCATCCTCAACATCTTAAGATGAGTCACACCAAGTTTGAAGATGATCGGATAAACTCTGTAGGAGGAGTTCGTTAAAATATGACCCCTATGAAATGGCCCAAAAAATGGCAACACATTCCAAAGTAAATCAAAATGGCGGACGTCCTGTTAGGTTTAGCATATGGTTCAAAAAGAGTTTTTTGTACCTCGAGGGCTGTTATATACCTCTACAAATTTTGGTAACTCTAGGTGAAACGTACAGCCGGGTATGCTTTGTTAAAGAGGAGTTTTTTAGCTCAAAATGTGATGCCCGGCCCCTGGGGGACTTCCTGTTGGGTTTAGCACAGGGCACCAAGAGACTTTTTTGTACATCTTGGGCTGTTACATATGTCTACAAGTTTTCGTAGCTCTCGCTGCTTCGTACAAGTTGGAATGCTTCTTTAAGGATATTTGTTTTCCTTTGCAAACAGTGCATGCCATGACAACAGCGTGCGACGAAATACAAAGCTTTCAATAACTTTTCATCTTCAACATCTTAAAATGTCGAGATGGCGCTATTGAGCCATTTATTGAAAATTGCAGAAAAACTCTCTAAAATATTCATGCTTATGACAAGCCTGATGTGTGTGTAAAGTTTCATGAGTTTTTGCACATGTTTAGATAAAAAAAAAAAAGCAGCATTTTACTTGGCAAACAATGCACCGCTATGGCAACGGCGTGCGACAAAATAAAACACTTTCGATAACTTTGTATCTTAAACATCTTAAGATGAAGCACACCAAGTTTGAAGACAGTCGGATAAATTTTGTAGGAGGAGTTCGTTAAAATATGACCCCTAAAAAAGGCCACAAAAAATGGCTACAAATCCCAACGTAAATCAAAATGGCGGACTTCCTGTTTGGTTTAGCAGATGGTTCCAAGAGACTTTTTTGTACATCGTGGGCTCTTATGTATGCCTCTAAATTATCATAGCGCTAGGTGAAACGTACAACCGGGAATGCTTCGTTAAAGAGGAGTTTTTTACCTCAAAATGTGATGACCGGCCCCTACGGGACTTCCTGTTGGGTTTAGCACATGGCACCAAGAGCCTTTTTTGTACATCGTGGGCTGTTAAATTTGTCTCTAAATTTTCGTAGCTCTCGCTGCTTCGTACAACTGGGAATGCTTCATTAAGAGGGAATTTTTTCCTTTGCAAACTGTGCATGCCACGGCAACAGCGTGCGACGAAATAAAAAGCTTTCAATAACTTTTCATCTTCAACATCTTAAGATGAATCACACCAAGTTTGGAGATGATCGGATAAACTCTGTAGGAGGAGTTCGTTAAAATAAGACCCCTATGAAATGGCCCAAAAAATGGCAACACGTTCCAAAGTAAATCAAAATGGCGGACTTCCTGTTCGGTTTAGCATATGGTTCAAAAAGAGTTTTTTGTACCTTGAGGGCTGTTACATATGTCTTCAAATGTTGGTAACTCTAGGTGAAATGTACAGCCGTGAATGCTTCATTAAATAAGAATTTTGAAACACAAAATTTGATGCCTCGCCTCTGGCGGACTTCCTGTTAGGTTTAGCATATGGCACCAACAGGCTTTTTTGTAGATCATAGTCTGTTACATATGTGTACCAATTTTCGTGGCTCTCAATTAAACGTACCACCGGCAATGCTTTGTTAAGTAAGAATTTTGAAACTGTAAATTTGATGCCCCGCCACCGTCATATAGTATGTCAAAAACTTTAGATTTTTTACCATGATGTTGTCCCAGGTGTTGAGATGGTACAGCCCAAGTTTGAAGTCAATCGGGTTAACCGTGTAGGAGAAGCGGGCAAAAGTATGACCCCTGTAAATGTGCAAAAATGGGCCAAAATTGGACATTCAAATACTCATACCTCACTTCCTGTCTATTTTAGGGTACACATATCAAAGAGGTTTTTGTTCATCTGGATGTGCTACAGGTGCCACACAATTTTCGTAGCCATAGGACAATCGTAGCGGGACAGGGATCCGTTAAACCTATGTAGGTGGCGCTACAGAGCCATTTTTCTGTTATCATGTATGGCGACTTTAAAATATAAAATTTTTCGCCAGGCCCGATCTGCGTGTAAAGTTTGGTGAGTTTTCGTTCATGTTTAGTGCCTCAAAAATGTGGTTGTTTGCGGAAAAGAATAATAACAAAGAAAAAGAAGAAGAAGAAGAATAACTAGAGCTGCGAGCAGCTATAAAGGGCCCTCGCAACCCGGACCACGTTGGGGTACTTGCACGTCGGGGTACTGGCACGTTGGGGTACTGTCAAATAGGACAAGGACCATCTAAAATGTTTTTGACAAGCCTTGTATGTGCAAAGTTTAATCAAAACGCAAAATATGGTGTGCAATTCCCAAAATAAATTCAAAATGGCGGACTTCCTTTTAGGTTTAGCATACGGCTACAGAATACTTTTTGTAGGTCTTAAGCTAATAGGTATGCCTCCCAGTTTTCACAAATCTAGGTCAAGTCATCTTTAGTTGTGTATCGCTTGAATCATACAATTGGAAATGCTCCATAAAAATGCATAGAGGGCGCTATTGAGCACAACGTTGGGTTACTTGCACGTCAGGGTACTGGCACGTTGGGGTACTGTTACATGGAACAAGGACCATTTAAAATGTTAGTTTTTTCCATGCCTTGTCTGTGCAA